>NC_091227.1:13685261-13730261 GCF_040958095.1 Procambarus clarkii | reverse complement strand
GATTGTTTATCTTCACTTGTGGTTTATGCAAGTATAGGCTTATAAGCTGGACACGAGTTCTCTCACATTGACAGTGGCTTGACGAAAATTGCAGACTGACCCCTCACTCATCTGGTGCCTTCGGGAGGTAGAGATGTTTGAGATATATATATCTCGAACTATCTACTTCTTTTGTAAGGTCTGATGGCGTAGTGGGTTAAAGCATACTAGTTATGCCAGCTACTGGAAGGTAGTTGTGCTTTCTGGGTTCGAGTCCCACTGGTGGGTGTTGTCCAAAGATTGTTTATCTTCACTTGTGGTTTATGCAAGTATAGGCTTATAAGCTGGACACGAGTTCTCTCACATTGACAGTGGCTTGACGAAAATTGCAGACTGACCCCTCACTCATCTGGTGCCTTCGGGAGGTAGAGATGTTTGAGATATATATATCTCGAACTATCTACTTCTTTTGTAAGGTCTGATGGCGTAGTGGGTTAAAGCATACTAGTTATGCCAGCTACTGGAAGGTAGTTGTGCTTTCTGGGTTCGAGTCCCACTGGTGGGTGTTGTCCAAAGATTGTTTATCTTCACTTGTGGTTTATGCAAGTATAGGCTTATAAGCTGGACACGAGTTCTCTCACATTGACAGTGGCTTGACGAAAATTGCAGACTGACCCCTCACTCATCTGGTGCCTTCGGGAGGTAGAGATGTTTGAGATATATATATCTCGAACTATCTACTTCTTTTGTAAGGTCTGATGGCGTAGTGGGTTAAAGCATACTAGTTATGCCAGCTACTGGAAGGTAGTTGTGCTTTCTGGGTTCGAGTCCCACTGGTGGGTGTTGTCCAAAGATTGTTTATCTTCACTTGTGGTTTATGCAAGTATAGGCTTATAAGCTGGACACGAGTTCTCTCACATTGACAGTGGCTTGACGAAAATTGCAGACTGACCCCTCACTCATCTGGTGCCTTCGGGAGGTAGAGATGTTTGAGATATATATATCTCGAACTATCTACTTCTTTTGTAAGGTCTGATGGCGTAGTGGGTTAAAGCATACTAGTTATGCCAGCTACTGGAAGGTAGTTGTGCTTTCTGGGTTCGAGTCCCACTGGTGGGTGTTGTCCAAAGATTGTTTATCTTCACTTGTGGTTTATGCAAGTATAGGCTTATAAGCTGGACACGAGTTCTCTCACATTGACAGTGGCTTGACGAAAATTGCAGACTGACCCCTCACTCATCTGGTGCCTTCGGGAGGTAGAGATGTTTGAGATATATATATCTCGAACTATCTACTTCTTTTGTAAGGTCTGATGGCGTAGTGGGTTAAAGCATACTAGTTATGCCAGCTACTGGAAGGTAGTTGTGCTTTCTGGGTTCGAGTCCCACTGGTGGGTGTTGTCCAAAGATTGTTTATCTTCACTTGTGGTTTATGCAAGTATAGGCTTATAAGCTGGACACGAGTTCTCTCACATTGACAGTGGCTTGACGAAAATTGCAGACTGACCCCTCACTCATCTGGTGCCTTCGGGAGGTAGAGATGTTTGAGATATATATATCTCGAACTATCTACTTCTTTTGTAAGGTCTGATGGCGTAGTGGGTTAAAGCATACTAGTTATGCCAGCTACTGGAAGGTAGTTGTGCTTTCTGGGTTCGAGTCCCACTGGTGGGTGTTGTCCAAAGATTGTTTATCTTCACTTGTGGTTTATGCAAGTATAGGCTTATAAGCTGGACACGAGTTCTCTCACATTGACAGTGGCTTGACGAAAATTGCAGACTGACCCCTCACTCATCTGGTGCCTTCGGGAGGTAGAGATGTTTGAGATATATATATCTCGAACTATCTACTTCTTTTGTAAGGTCTGATGGCGTAGTGGGTTAAAGCATACTAGTTATGCCAGCTACTGGAAGGTAGTTGTGCTTTCTGGGTTCGAGTCCCACTGGTGGGTGTTGTCCAAAGATTGTTTATCTTCACTTGTGGTTTATGCAAGTATAGGCTTATAAGCTGGACACGAGTTCTCTCACATTGACAGTGGCTTGACGAAAATTGCAGACTGACCCCTCACTCATCTGGTGCCTTCGGGAGGTAGAGATGTTTGAGATATATATATCTCGAACTATCTACTTCTTTTGTAAGGTCTGATGGCGTAGTGGGTTAAAGCATACTAGTTATGCCAGCTACTGGAAGGTAGTTGTGCTTTCTGGGTTCGAGTCCCACTGGTGGGTGTTGTCCAAAGATTGTTTATCTTCACTTGTGGTTTATGCAAGTATAGGCTTATAAGCTGGACACGAGTTCTCTCACATTGACAGTGGCTTGACGAAAATTGCAGACTGACCCCTCACTCATCTGGTGCCTTCGGGAGGTAGAGATGTTTGAGATATATATATCTCGAACTATCTACTTCTTTTGTAAGGTCTGATGGCGTAGTGGGTTAAAGCATACTAGTTATGCCAGCTACTGGAAGGTAGTTGTGCTTTCTGGGTTCGAGTCCCACTGGTGGGTGTTGTCCAAAGATTGTTTATCTTCACTTGTGGTTTATGCAAGTATAGGCTTATAAGCTGGACACGAGTTCTCTCACATTGACAGTGGCTTGACGAAAATTGCAGACTGACCCCTCACTCATCTGGTGCCTTCGGGAGGTAGAGATGTTTGAGATATATATATCTCGAACTATCTACTTCTTTTGTAAGGTCTGATGGCGTAGTGGGTTAAAGCATACTAGTTATGCCAGCTACTGGAAGGTAGTTGTGCTTTCTGGGTTCGAGTCCCACTGGTGGGTGTTGTCCAAAGATTGTTTATCTTCACTTGTGGTTTATGCAAGTATAGGCTTATAAGCTGGACACGAGTTCTCTCACATTGACAGTGGCTTGACGAAAATTGCAGACTGACCCCTCACTCATCTGGTGCCTTCGGGAGGTAGAGATGTTTGAGATATATATATCTCGAACTATCTACTTCTTTTGTAAGGTCTGATGGCGTAGTGGGTTAAAGCATACTAGTTATGCCAGCTACTGGAAGGTAGTTGTGCTTTCTGGGTTCGAGTCCCACTGGTGGGTGTTGTCCAAAGATTGTTTATCTTCACTTGTGGTTTATGCAAGTATAGGCTTATAAGCTGGACACGAGTTCTCTCACATTGACAGTGGCTTGACGAAAATTGCAGACTGACCCCTCACTCATCTGGTGCCTTCGGGAGGTAGAGATGTTTGAGATATATATATCTCGAACTATCTACTTCTTTTGTAAGGTCTGATGGCGTAGTGGGTTAAAGCATACTAGTTATGCCAGCTACTGGAAGGTAGTTGTGCTTTCTGGGTTC
Organism: Procambarus clarkii; assembly: GCF_040958095.1. Lineage (NCBI taxonomy): Eukaryota > Metazoa > Arthropoda > Malacostraca > Decapoda > Cambaridae > Procambarus > Procambarus clarkii. Next base: position 13,726,964 of record NC_091227.1, on the reverse strand, counting down.
GAGTCCCACTGGTGGGTGTTGTCCAAAGATTGTTTATCTTCACTTGTGGTTTATGCAAGTATAGGCTTATAAGCTGGACACGAGTTCTCTCACATTGACAGTGGCTTGACGAAAATTGCAGACTGACCCCTCACTCATCTGGTGCCTTCGGGAGGTAGAGATGTTTGAGATATATATATCTCGAACTATCTACTTCTTTTGTAAGGTCTGATGGCGTAGTGGGTTAAAGCATACTAGTTATGCCAGCTACTGGAAGGTAGTTGTGCTTTCTGGGTTCGAGTCCCACTGGTGGGTGTTGTCCAAAGATTGTTTATCTTCACTTGTGGTTTATGCAAGTATAGGCTTATAAGCTGGACACGAGTTCTCTCACATTGACAGTGGCTTGACGAAAATTGCAGACTGACCCCTCACTCATCTGGTGCCTTCGGGAGGTAGAGATGTTTGAGATATATATATCTCGAACTATCTACTTCTTTTGTAAGGTCTGATGGCGTAGTGGGTTAAAGCATACTAGTTATGCCAGCTACTGGAAGGTAGTTGTGCTTTCTGGGTTCGAGTCCCACTGGTGGGTGTTGTCCAAAGATTGTTTATCTTCACTTGTGGTTTATGCAAGTATAGGCTTATAAGCTGGACACGAGTTCTCTCACATTGACAGTGGCTTGACGAAAATTGCAGACTGACCCCTCACTCATCTGGTGCCTTCGGGAGGTAGAGATGTTTGAGATATATATATCTCGAACTATCTACTTCTTTTGTAAGGTCTGATGGCGTAGTGGGTTAAAGCATACTAGTTATGCCAGCTACTGGAAGGTAGTTGTGCTTTCTGGGTTCGAGTCCCACTGGTGGGTGTTGTCCAAAGATTGTTTATCTTCACTTGTGGTTTATGCAAGTATAGGCTTATAAGCTGGACACGAGTTCTCTCACATTGACAGTGGCTTGACGAAAATTGCAGACTGACCCCTCACTCATCTGGTGCCTTCGGGAGGTAGAGATGTTTGAGATATATATATCTCGAACTATCTACTTCTTTTGTAAGGTCTGATGGCGTAGTGGGTTAAAGCATACTAGTTATGCCAGCTACTGGAAGGTAGTTGTGCTTTCTGGGTTCGAGTCCCACTGGTGGGTGTTGTCCAAAGATTGTTTATCTTCACTTGTGGTTTATGCAAGTATAGGCTTATAAGCTGGACACGAGTTCTCTCACATTGACAGTGGCTTGACGAAAATTGCAGACTGACCCCTCACTCATCTGGTGCCTTCGGGAGGTAGAGATGTTTGAGATATATATATCTCGAACTATCTACTTCTTTTGTAAGGTCTGATGGCGTAGTGGGTTAAAGCATACTAGTTATGCCAGCTACTGGAAGGTAGTTGTGCTTTCTGGGTTCGAGTCCCACTGGTGGGTGTTGTCCAAAGATTGTTTATCTTCACTTGTGGTTTATGCAAGTATAGGCTTATAAGCTGGACACGAGTTCTCTCACATTGACAGTGGCTTGACGAAAATTGCAGACTGACCCCTCACTCATCTGGTGCCTTCGGGAGGTAGAGATGTTTGAGATATATATATCTCGAACTATCTACTTCTTTTGTAAGGTCTGATGGCGTAGTGGGTTAAAGCATACTAGTTATGCCAGCTACTGGAAGGTAGTTGTGCTTTCTGGGTTCGAGTCCCACTGGTGGGTGTTGTCCAAAGATTGTTTATCTTCACTTGTGGTTTATGCAAGTATAGGCTTATAAGCTGGACACGAGTTCTCTCACATTGACAGTGGCTTGACGAAAATTGCAGACTGACCCCTCACTCATCTGGTGCCTTCGGGAGGTAGAGATGTTTGAGATATATATATCTCGAACTATCTACTTCTTTTGTAAGGTCTGATGGCGTAGTGGGTTAAAGCATACTAGTTATGCCAGCTACTGGAAGGTAGTTGTGCTTTCTGGGTTCGAGTCCCACTGGTGGGTGTTGTCCAAAGATTGTTTATCTTCACTTGTGGTTTATGCAAGTATAGGCTTATAAGCTGGACACGAGTTCTCTCACATTGACAGTGGCTTGACGAAAATTGCAGACTGACCCCTCACTCATCTGGTGCCTTCGGGAGGTAGAGATGTTTGAGATATATATATCTCGAACTATCTACTTCTTTTGTAAGGTCTGATGGCGTAGTGGGTTAAAGCATACTAGTTATGCCAGCTACTGGAAGGTAGTTGTGCTTTCTGGGTTCGAGTCCCACTGGTGGGTGTTGTCCAAAGATTATATATATATATATATATATATATATATATATATATATATATATATATATATATATATATATATGTCGTACCTAGTAGCCAGAACGCACTTCTCAGCCTACTATGCAAGGCCCGATTTGCCTAATAAGCCAAGTTTTCATGAATTAATGTTTTTTCGACAACCTAACCTACCTAACCTAACCTACCTTTTTCGGCTACCTAACCTAACCTAACCTATAAAGATAGGTTAGGTTAGGTTAGGTAGGGTTGGTTAGGTTTGGTCATATATCTACGTTAATTTTAACTCCAATAAAAAAAAATTGACCTCATACATCATGAAATGGGTAGCTTTATCATTTCATAAGAAAAAAATTAGAGAAAATATATTAATTCAGGAAAACTTGGCTTATTAGGCAAATCGGGCCTTGCATAGTAGGCTGAAAAGTGCGTTCTGGCTACTAGGTACGACATATATATATATATATATATATATATATATATATATATATATATATATATATATATATATATATATATATATATATTGGGGGGTACCACCTCTGGTGCAATTGTAGGGACTCACAGCCTCTAAGAAGGGAACACAGAGCATTCAGAGAAAAACTTGCCATGAAACTCTGAATACATATAAGTGTTCACTTCTTTTACCACCCCCCTTTTTTATGTTGTACACTTTATTATACAAAGTTATACAGTTACACATATGATTGTTTACAAAAAATTAACATTACGAGGACATAAGAGGAAGTTTGTTTCCTAGAGGCTGTAGGTTTCCTCGAACTCCTCCGACGCCGGGCAGGAACCTAGGACGCAGCGGGCATTTCCCCCTCTGGATCGTGACACTGAGGCGCTAGAAGAGAAAACTTGCCACTCTAGGGTCTCTTGTAGTGTCAATAAGCCTGGAACCAAAATCCTTCTTGCTCTCTCTCCCCATGGGCCTAGGGTCTCAGATCCTATTGGAACGAAGTTGAACCGGTGGTCTAATTCCCTGTACTTGGTTGACTTGTATCTTTCTCTGTGTCTCCCCGCTGCTCCTGCTTGGCCGGCAGAGAGGTTGATGTATGTGGTTGCCAGGGTGGATACGCAAGTATAGTCCCACGCCAACTGTCTGCCACCCTTCCAAAGGCACAGTTTGATTCCGTCTGGTCAGCCGGCAAAGCTAACAGAGTCACGGTTTAATAGATTGCGGGGTTCTCTCTCTGCTGGACACTGGGCAGAGGCAAGGCTTCTCTTATTGATGACACTGACTTCGTCGTGCCTAATGTGCCAACCGCCAGATTTTCCACAGTGCAGGCCATGCAATCCATATTCGTCAGCATCTGCCTCGCCTCAAATACACCTATGAACAGTGTGGATAGGGGCAGCAAGGCGGAGAACGACTGCAATACGAAACTTCTGCGGATCAAGACGTGTGCCTGTCGCAGACATAGGGACTGCCAAAAGGAAGTCCCCTGCATGGGGAGCCTGCACAGCTGTGAGGCGTACACGATCACTGGGGGTTGTTGCTGCCTTCAGCAAAGCTGTGGCTCCTTTGTCTTCAATGGGACTGTCCCAGCTGGATTGTTTCTTGGCTCTTGACATGGCTGGTCTGAGTGCTGGGTCTGCTATGGTACCCCATTTTGTGTCGTATTCCGTATATAATATATATATATATGCAATTGACGATCATTAAACACTGATCATTTGTATGCAGAAAATCCACAGAGAAATGGGAAAGAGAGATGAACGTTTCGGCCGATCTGGGCCTATGTCAACACCTGACTGGAGTTTCTGCAGTCAGGTGTTGTCATCTCTCTCTCCCATTTCTCTGTGGATTTTCTGCATATATATATATATATATATATATATATATATATATATATATATATATATATATATATATATATATATATATATATATATATATGTTTATCCTCGAAATGAGTGTGTGTGTGTATTATATATATATATATATATATATATATATATAATACACACATATATATATATATATATATATATATATATATATATATATATATATATATATATATATATATATATATATATAATACACACACACACTCATTTCGAGGATGAACAAAATTTTCCATTCAGTTCGACGTCCAGAGATAAGGACATTTGACAAATACAAGAGATTACAAGCATCAGATCATTGGGTGCTAAGCGGCCTAAAGTCATCAGGGGGTATATAAGGCGGCCACAATCACCACTCACCATCACTCGTCACCATGAAGCTCCTGGTCTTGTGTTCACTGGTAGCTGCGGCTGCCGCCTGGCCAAGCAGGGGTCTGGATGAGTTCCAGAGTGATGTCTCGGGTGAGTTCAACTCTTAATCTTACTCTCGACTCTGACCGTCACCTCTGATGCTGCTTCAGTGACTAAACTCCTACATTGAAACTTGCGATTATAGAGTCATTGACACGTTTGTATATGATGATCTTCGGCACATTAACCTGTATGATGCTATAAATTCACACAAACATTCTTTCTACATTTCGCAAATAAACGAGGTTATATAATGGTCGCTTTATCCCTTAATTCACATTTGTGTATAATATTCGATAGTAATTCCAGTTTTCGAATCCATATATTTTGTTATTATAGCCTTGAATGTATTTTGACTGAGAGTTAACATTTAAACAGCTATTTCTTGAGAACTTTGGCTCTGAAGTCCCGACATAATTTGAATAGTTGTCTAACTTTATTTCCTTCCTTAGTTTCTTAATTTGCTTATGCCTGCGAATGCCATATAACGTAAACATCCAATAAGGTCCAACCTGGTCGTGGGAGCTTCCACATGACGTTCAAAAGGTGATAATGTAGGCGATGAGTCACAATAACGTGGCTAAAGTATGTTGACCAGACCACACACTAGAAGGTGAAGAGACGACGACGTTTCGGTCCAGGACAGACCGAAACGTCGTCGTCCTTTCACCTTCTAGTGTGTGGTCTAGTCAACGTGATAATTTATGTATCAGATGTGCCTGTTGTGATCGTCGTTATGATAAAGGTGTTTATCGATAATTGCATTTATCTGGCTTTTAGTGGCGCTGATCCCATCATCGACCGAGTCAAACTCAAAATTTAACGCATTTATATCACCTGACTCTATTTATTGATAAAGAATTTATATGAAAATATGCATTAATAAATATTATATATTTTAAACAAATCTGGGGTTGAAAAGCTTAAAATGTACAGCAAACTAACATTCATAGATGACGGGCAGAATATATAGCATCAGTTCGCTGCTATTAATTGCACAAGACGCGATAACCGTCTATGGGCTCACCATAGCCCGTGTTACTTGGAACTTTTTGTTCCAGGTAGCGAATCTTAAACAACATGCAATGTTCATTATAGGCTCATAATAACCCGTGCTATTTAGAAATAGAGTAGCTGAATCTATAACAATAATAACATGCAATTCCCAGAGTACCGAACTGAAACCGATAATAACTGCTATTAATTTTACTGTTCAATATGTAACGACAAATAATCACCTTTGGTCTTGAACGCGGTCATACGGTCATATGTAAGGTAGATAAGCAGCCACCGGTTAATGAAGACCTCGAAAATCAGTGTAACACACTCCAACGATAAATCGCTTGTCAAATGGTCGTCGGTGACACCGCTTGTCACAGTCCTCCAAGAGGTAACTCCCTATACGATCCAGTCACATTACTCGTCACAAAGTCCTCCGTGAGACCATTTACCAAATGACTCAAACATTTCAAGAGCTTATACTGCAAGTTATCCGTTGTTCGTGTAACAATCTCAAACTGATGATAATAATAAATATACAACAATTAATTGTCATACATGTATATCTGAGAAAAAGTAATTATACTGAAGCTGAGGGAATAATTGGTAATGAAAACTGAGAATATAACAAAATTTACTCAGGTGGCGACGTTCCAGCACTCGTAAAGTGGAATAAACTTCGACTTACGCCAATTGGCGGTTAGAAATGCAGAATTAAAGTCTGCCTAATAATTTTTGAAATTACAGAGATCCGACATATATCTGTCTAATGTTACCTAATAAAAGGACATTTATTATTATTCATGGATAATGATAAATTAGATTTGTTTATATATCAAGCACCATTGTACCCGAAAATATTGATAAGCAAAAGTGATTGTGTCACTACATTTGACCTTTTTTCTATTTTATATAAATAGATCACAATTCCAAGAACTGATATCGGTATCAGAAATAAACTTAAGTCATTTCGATTGCAAGAAATGCATACAAATAAAAGGTTTTTCATGTTTTAAGAATTGTACCTACAGGTGTTGTAGTTTTAATAAAAATCTGTAGGCATAGGTCTGAGCCTAAAACACATTACAGGTTGTGATATTTGTCCAGCTATTACTTTCTGCAAGAAAAAATATCTTGTTTACAAAATTTATCTTATCCAGGTGCGACCTTAGCCAAGAGACAGCAAGACGTCAACCACCTGCTCGACTACATCTATGACCACCTTCACTATGCTGACTTGAAGACCATCGCCGGGACCTTCTCCCCTGAGGCTGACACCTCCCTCTACACTGATGCTGGCGCAGCCGCCCATGTCCTTATGGAGGAGCTCAGGGACGGCAGGCTGTTGGAGCAGCGCCACTGGTTCTCACTTTTTAACACTCGCCAACGTGAAGAAGCTCTCATGCTCTTTGAAGTTCTGATTCACTGTAAAACGTGGGAGGGCTTCATTAACAACGCTGCTTACTTCCGTGAGCGCGTGAATGAAGGAGAGTTTGTTTACGCACTCTATGTGGCTGTCATCCACTCAGATCTTGGACATGGCATTGTACTTCCTCCACTCTACGAAGTCACTCCTCACCTGTTCACCAACAGTGAAGTCATCAACAAGGCTTACTCAGCCAAGATGACTCAGACACCAGGCAAATTCAAAATGGATTTCACCGGAACAAAGAAAAATAAGGAACAGCGAGTGGCATACTTCGGCGAGGATATTGGCATGAACATTCACCACGTTACTTGGCATATGGACTTCCCCTTCTGGTGGAAGGACTCCTACGGCTACCACCTGGACCGCAAGGGAGAGCTCTTCTTCTGGGTTCACCACCAACTTACTGCTCGCTTTGACTCTGAGCGTCTCTCCAACTGGCTGGATGTTGTTGATGAAATACACTGGGAAAAGGTTATTCACGAAGGATTTGCTCCACATACCAGCTACAAGTATGGCGGAGAGTTCCCAGCTCGTCCTGACAACGTTCACTTCGAAGACGTTGATGGTGTAGCTAGAGTGCGTGACATGGTTATCTTAGAGAGCCGCATTCGCGACGCCATTGCTCTTGGCTACATCACCGACAAAAGTGGAAACCATATTGACATCAGAAACGAGCACGGCATCGACCTACTAGGAGACATTATTGAATCTTCAGTGTACAGCCCCAACGCGCAATATTACGGAGCCCTGCACAACACAGCTCACATAATGCTTGGTCGCCAAGGTGATCCTCACGGCAAGTTCGACATGCCTCCAGGTGTCATGGAACACTTCGAGACCGCGACCCGTGACCCAAGCTTCTTTAGACTTCACAAATACATGGATAACATTTTCAAGGAACACAAAGACAGCCTTCCTCCCTACACCAAAGAGGACATCGCATTCCCTGGAGTAGTCTTGGACAGTGTTGCCATTGATGGAGAACTGAAGACATACTTTGACACTTTCGAGTTTAGTCTTATTAATGCCGTAGACCAGTCTGAGAACGTTGCAGACGTTGACATCTCCGCTGATGTAAACCGCCTCAACCACCAAGAATTTTCCTACAATATTGACATCACAAACAACAATGGCAGAAAAGTACTAGGAACCATCCGCATCTTCTTGTGTCCTCTTAAGGACAGCAATGGAGTCACCTTCACCTGGCAAGAGGGTCACTGGTTCTGCATTGAGATGGACAAGTTTTATAATTCACGTAAGTATATCCTTCATTCCGTAATTGTATTATAATTTAGATGGCTATATTTTGAGACTTGTGTATCGGCCAACTTTGGAGACAAATACTTTTTGATTGACTAAAAAAATACTATGCTAATCAAAAAACTGTATGTTAATTAACATGTATTTTTTCTGTAATTCAATACAGTTGCTCCCGGAACTAACCACGTTGTTCGCAAGTCCGTTGACTCTTCAGTAACAGTTCCTGACAGACCAAGCTTCGCCACACTGAAGAGGAAAACTGACCAGGCCGTAGCCAGCAGAGGCCGGCTTGACCTTCACGAGTTCGAACGGTCGTGTGGCATCCCCAACAGACTGCTCTTGCCTAAGGGTAAGGAGAGGGGAATGGACTTCGCCTTGTTTGTGGGTGTGACCAACGGCGACGAGGATAAGACCGTAGACAATCCTGAAGAACTAGGCGCCACGCATGCTCAGTGTGGCATTCACGGAGAAAAGTACCCAGACAAGCGGCCCATGGGTTACCCCGTCGACCGCAGAGTCCCAGACAATCGCGTCTTCCTTGAGTCTCCCAATATCAAGAGAATCTACGTCAAGGTCTTCCACGATGCGCTCCACTAGATTGAACACCAATGGAATTGAACCCAATAAAATGAACACCAGTTCATTGAGCACCATTATAATGATCATCGTTAGAATTCAGTTGATTTTTTTTCCAAATTACTATCTGCTTTTATTGATGACTATTGAATACACAGTTATAATTTGCATAATATGCATTAATATCTGAAACATTGAGAGTTCGTTTCTGCTGACTTATATGCGTCACAAGAATTTTCGAAAGCAATCTTTATCCATTTACTCTGTATACATTTTTAACACTGGAATACTTAGCCTGTAGAGGTAATAGGCAATGAGCTTAGAACTGCCAGCAGCGCTAATTATATATGTTTGTATGAAAATAAAGAGTTCACTCGCAGAGAGAGCCTGCAAAAGCCATTTGCTGAAGCAGTACAGTAATTTAACTAATAATTCTGTTGAGTTAGCATGTCTATACTTCCCCTTTCAGACTCTATATTGTTTAACATTAATAATACTCATGAAAATCATACACATAATGAATGCCATCTCGTTATGTACGTTGTTTAGTCATCCATAAATACATGTCTTGAAATATATAAACAACTGTCATTATTATTTCCTGAAGCCTAATATGAAGACTGGTAAATGAAGAGTTAACACTACATGGATGATGAGAAGAGTGTGGTTATTTTGTTTTCTTATGAAAAGCTTAAGGAATACATCATTTCTTCAGAAGAACAACAAACTTGAGAAACAGTAAAAGCTTAAGAAAGAGAACGAGTTTGATTAACACATAAACTAGCTGGATAAATAAACTATTTTGAGTAAAAGAACGAGCTTGAGAACCACAGGAAGCTTGAGACCCAGAGCAGCTTGAGAACCAGAGTAAGCTTAACAACCAATGAGCCACATAAGAAACCACATAAGAAAACACACATGGGAGTACCCGACTAACAAAAGACATAATTATTGTGAATTATAATTACAGCGTGAGTATAGACTTCAGAGTTAGAATTTGTTGACGCCAAAGGCGTCCCACAGAAGTCACAACAAGCTACTATTGTGTTCCTGATGTATGTACATTATCTAAGTTATAGACTCATTTCTATGTTGATACAGAAAATTATTATTATTATTATTTTATTGAGAGGCAAAAAACCGTGGAAAATTACAAGACACCTCAGTATGATACGGAAAAACAGAAAAGAGTGGTTAAACCTGTAACAATTTAAGTTTAAGTCAAGCAAGGGGGGAAAGTCGAGCGCAGGAAACAGGAGCGAACGCATGGTATCAAAGGCAGACGATGAGCCACAATAACGTGGCTGAAGATATGAGGCCTAAATCACACATCAGAAAATGGGGAAACGGCGACATTTCTGTCCGTTCTGGACTTAATGGATAAATGACGGTCAAAGCGTCGTCGTTTCTTCGTTTTCTGATGTGTGGTTTGTTTATCACCAAACCACACATCAGAAAGGTACCAAAAGGTACCAAATTGCAGAGGAACTGTTAGAGTCGGAAAGACGAAAACCAAACTCCAAAAACCGATGTTGACCAGACCACAACACACTAGAAGGTGAAGGGACGACGACGTTTCCGTCCGTCCTGGACCATTCTTAAGTTGAGTGTGAATGACAATCGACTTGAGAATGATCCAGGACGGACCGAAACGTCGTCGTCCCTTCACCTTCTAGTGTGTGGTCTGGTCAACATACTTCAGCCACGTTATTGTGACTCATCGCCTCCAAAAACCGATAATAAACATATATATCATTAATTGCATGTGTGTGTTAATCCACCTAATTCTTCTAGTAAAAACAGCGTTTATAAATCTGATTAGTGAATCATTCAGGAACTTGTGTGTCATATATAAAAACCGTTGTCGTGGACAGGAATCCTGTCTTAGGCTTTCTTGCGTCCCTCTTGGCCAACCTTCCCCTAGGATGCAAGACACAACAGCTTCCAGACTCCAGGCTACCTATTTTATTACTAGTTGAATAGTTTCATCAGGTGAAAGGAAACGAACGCAAACGTTTCAGTTTTACCATAGACAAAATCCGGTGTCAATGTGGAGTCCTCATGTCGCCCAACCCACACGTCTCTAATACGGGAAGTTACGACGTTTCGATCCGTCCCCAGAATGTCACCAGGCTATTAGGCTACTATATCTGAGAGGTACAAGGTGCGAGGTAAGACTAATGGAATTAAACTGCACGTCACTTAAAGAGAGAAAAGCACCAGGGACGACATTTTTATTTTATTTTATTTATTTTATATACAAGAGTTCTTACATTCTTGTAAAGCCACTAGCACGCATAGCGTTTTGGGACAGGCCTTAATCCTAATTTTCTCTTTAATACGACCCCGCCAAATCGTTCAACAATCAGGTACCCAGGTGTAGCTAAGTGAACCGAGGCTAAAGTTAGGATTGGCGCCCAGTCAATCCTCCCCGGCCAGGATACGGGCCATGATCACTAGATAAATTTTTTAGGGCTTGATATGAGTCGTATACAAACAAATTTACTTACTTAAAATTATCTGTTAGATTCAGGACCTGCCCGAAACGCTGCGCGTACTAGTGGCTTTACAAGATTGTAAATACTATGCTATGTATTCTCTCTAACCTAATGTACCTTCTTGTATATAAATAAATAAATAAAATAAATAAATAAATGGAACCCGGATGGATCACAGACATAATAAATAACTTTTTAATGTTGAAGTAATTAAGAATTAGAATGCCCTGGGAAGTGAAGATGTGGTACAGACTCCTAACACAGCATTATGTTAACCTGAACTTACTTAGGGGGCAAAATATCTCTAGTGACGTCAACGGGGACAGGAAACCGGCAGCTTGTCAAAGATTCCCCCTTTTGTTATATATAACAGACTAACAGTCTTGGAAGCTGGTACACAAGTCGATATGCTGTGGTTAGGGGAGACCTTTGACAAGCCGCTGGCTTCCTGTCCTTATCTAGGGCCACATACAAGTGGCCCTCAGGTAAATAAATATAATGTTTAGACACAGGACCAATGAGCTGACCCAAACCCCGGAAGAACAATCAGGATACAACAATTATATAAACAGAGACGCGCTCTCAAGTAATTTATTGAGATAATAAAATACATCCCAATCGCTTAAAGTAGCTTAAGCGATTTCTTCACTCCAGAAACGTGCTTAAACAACCGAACGTTAATATTATGCAATAGTCTATCCATAGCGAGTCACATTTTCTCTGGAACATATTAATAGAAAACGTATATGGCCTAACTCTTCGATATTCAAACATTTTTACATCTTAAAATTTATACAACTAAGGCATACCAGGAATTTATATAAAAGGCGACTTCAGCCGGGTCTGTAGAATTACCCAAAAGTCTTAGAATTATCTAAATACAGAATAAATTACACATATTTAATTGCTATATTACTGGTAATGAATTTATAACGTAAGTGATTAGCCTCTTGTCCTGTTGCTGTGGTGAGGGATTAGCCCCTTGTCCTGTTGCGGTGGTGAGGGATTAGCCCCTTGTCCTGTTGCTGTGGTGAGGGATTAGCCCCTTGTCCTGTTACTGTAGTCAGGGATTAGCCCCTTGTCCTGTTACTGTAGTCAGGGATTAGCCCCTTGTCCTGTTAGTTCCCTAATGAAGAGTTTAACGTTCGCACGCACATGGGTTAATTTCCTGTGTCTTTTTCGTTTATTCTATTTGACTACAAACATATAAGTGAATGCTGAGGTAATGTTTCTGTACTCCATCACTATGCCCCTTCCCTTTTCCGGCCCCTCTCTTTGTTGTCACTTCTCATCTTCTGTCTCCTCTTTCTTTCTCCATAGTCCCCCCTCTTCCCGTCTTCCAAAGAGCTGAGTGGTAATCTCAAGTGACTTTCTCACCGTCTAAGGGTGACGAAGCCCTCTGCTGCTACATAGCGACCCTCTTCAGTGTCAAGTGAGCCGTCTACAGCCGCTGAGTCACTGTGACTCTCAGGTGCAGCTGCAAGCTTTGTCTCCTCCCTGAGTTACTGTGACTCAGGTGCAACTTACAGGCTGGTACGTTCAAACGCTCAGCTGACCATATGTTTAACCAGGCTCTGGGATTATTTTTTTCATACAATTAGAGTAAATATTTCGTATATAGTAAAGTATATTTTATCATCAGCAACGGTGTTCTCTTGAAAATTTTGATGGAAAAAATGCTCGACTATAATTGGTAGTTTTGACTAGCCGCAGGTTTCTTGTTTCCGTCGAGGTATTTAATATATAATTTAAAATGTCCAAAGAATTTGTTAAATCGATTTGTTTGACTTCATTAGATCTCCGGAGTGGCTTGGCTTCCTCTGAATACTTCAGAATATATCGCAACGTCTAAAATGTCTTCTGGATATTTTAGAATTGTCAGGACATTCTGAAATTCACCCGTATTCCCCAAAATCATTTTAATTGAATTAAATTCTGTAGAATTTATACAATTTTGTTGAATTTCTGGATGCTCTGCGTGGCTTTCAATACTCTGCATGACTTTCAGTGCACTGCCATGACTAAGGGAATCGGGATTTTTTTTCCCCTTTAGGTACGTGAATATCCATGAATTTCTGTCAATTTTGAACTGTCAAAATTTAATTCCCTTTATACTCTGAAACATCTGCATATTACAGAATACATTATTTTGGAAGACACGAAGATGCAGCCAGGAGTCTAGCCACGCAGACTGCTAATTTTTCTAATGGTGTAATGAAGGGAAAAATTAGTCAGGCTGCTGGAATGCGTTCGTGTGCTCAGCTTTCATCTCCCTGTGTCTACATAGACCTAAACAATTGGCTTCTAAGAGTTTTATCATCTTAGCCTCGACTCTTGAGAGTTGATCACACCAACTCTCACTCTCTTTCAGGTTCCATCCATACCAGTTTTGGTCTTCTTAGGCTGTCGTGGTAGTTTTTGTTGCGCCTTAGGTCGCAGCCTCTTCTAGGGCGCTCAGAGGTTCCTCTGAGGTTATAAAATTCATGGATAAATCTCGGGATTTTTGTTAGTGGCGTTTAAAGTTTAATCCCGTTATTGATGCACTTTATGTCTGTCTCTTGTGAGTTTACGCCAGCCCTCCATTACGTTCCTTCATCTCTCACTAGCCCTGCCTCACCTCACCTCACACAGCACTGCCTCATGTCATCTTACCTCACACCAGCCTTACCTAAGGATACCTCACCTCACACCAGACCCATCTATCGTCACCTCACCTCACACCAGACCCATCTATCGTCACCTCACCTCACACCAGACCCATCTATCGTCACCTCACCACACAACAGTCCCATCTATCGTCACCTCACCTCACACCAACCCATCTATCGTCACCTCACCTCACACCAGACCCATCTATCGTCACCTCACCACACAACAGTCCCATCTATCGTCACCTCACCTCACACCAACCCATCTATCGTCACCTCACCTCACACCAGTCCCATCTATCGTCACCTCACCTCACACCAGTCCCATCTATCGTCACCTCACCTCACACCAGACCCATCTATCGTCACCTCACCTCACACCAGACCCATCTATCGTCACCTCACCTCACACCAGTCCCATCTATCGTCACTTCACCTCACACCAGACCCATCTATCGTCACCTCACCTCACACCAGACCCATCTATCGTCACCTCACCTCACACCAGTCCCATCTATCGTCACCTCACCTCACACCAGTCCCATCTATCGTCACTTCACCTCACACCAGTCCCATCTATCGTCACCTCACCTCACACCAGACCCATCTATCGTCACCTCACCTCACACCAGTCCCATCTATCGTCACTTCACCTCACACCACTCCCATCTATCGTCACTTCACCTCACACCAGTCCCATCTATCGTCACTTCACCTCACCAGACCCATCTATCGTCACTTCACCTCACACCAGACCCATCTATTGTCACCTCACCTCACACCAGACCCATCTATTGTCACCTCACCTCACACCAGTCCCATCTATCGTCACCTCACCTCACACCAGTCCCATCTATCGTCACTTCACCTCACACCAGTCCCATCTATCGTCACTTCACCTCACAACAGTCCCATCTATCGTCACCTCGTCTCCGGGTTCCAAATTTCTACTTGATGACGGTCAAGATCAGAGTTTATATTGTACGCTTTACTAAAGTGAGTATAACTTGACCATTGTTCCAACACGGTATTTTATTTATCATTTGTGACTGTGGATTGGTTGGTAGAGCGAAGGTCTCGACTCATGCAGGGTCGGCGTTCGATCCCCGATGGTCCAAGCGGTTGATCATCATTCCTTCACTCCGTCCTCATATCCCAGCTTCTTGTCCTCATGTCCCAGCTCCTTGTCCTCATGTCCCAGCTCCTTGTCCTCATGTCCCAGCTCCTTGTCCTCATATCCCAGCTCCTTGTCCTCATATCCCATCTCCTTGTCCTCATATCCCAGCTCCTTGTCCTCATATCTCAGCTCCTTGTCCTCATAGCCCAGCTCCTTATCCTCATAGCCCAGCTCCTTGTCCTCATATCCCAGCTCCTTGTCCTCATATCCCAGCTCCTTGTCCTCATATCCCAGCTCCTTGTCCTCATATCCCAGCTCCTTGTCCTCATATCCCAGCTCCTTGTCTTCACACCCCAGCTCCTTGTCCTCACATCCCAGCTCCTTGTCCTCACATCCCAGCTCCGTGTCCTCATATCCCAGCTCCGTGTCCTCATATCCCAGCTCCTCGTCCTCATCCCCAGCTCCTTGTCCTCATATCCCAGCTCCTTGTCCTCATAACCCAGCTCCTTGTCCTCATATCCCAGCTCCTTGTCCTCATACCCCAGCTCCTTGTCCTCATATCCCAGCTCCTTGTCCTCATACCCCAGATCCTTGTCCTCATACCCCAGATCCTTGTCCTCATATCCCAGCTCCTTGTCCTCATACCCCAGCTCCTTGTCCTCATATCCCAGCTCCTTGTCCTCATACCCCAGATCCTTGTCCTCATACCCCAGATCCTTGTCCTCATATCCCAGCTCCTTGTCCTCATACCCCAGCTCCTTGTCCTCATATCCCAGCTCCTTGTCCTCATACCCCAGATCCTTGTCCTCATATCCCAGCTCCTTGTCCTCATATCCCAGCTCCTTGTCCTCATATCCCAGCTCCTTGTCCTCATATCCCAGCTCCTTGTCCTCGTATCCCAGCTCCTTGTCCTCATATCCCAGCTCCTTGTCTTCACACCCCAGCTCCTTGTCCTCATAGCCCAGCTCCTTGTCCTCATATCCCAGCTCCGTGTCCTCATATCCCAGCTCCTTGTCCTCATATCCCAGCTCCTTGTCCTCATATCCCAGCTCCTTGTCCTCATATCCCAGCTCCTTGTCCTCATATCCCAGCTCCTTGTCCTCATAGCCCAGCTCCTTGTCTTCACACCCCAGCTCCTTGTCCTCATATCCCAGCTCCTTGTCCTCATATCCCAGCTCCTTGTCCTCATATCCCAGCTCCTTGTCCTCATATCCCAGCTCCTTGTCCTCGTATCCCAGCTCCTTGTCCTCATATCCCAGCTCCTTGTCTTCACACCCCAGCTCTTTGTCCTCATAGCCCAGCTCCTTGTCCTCATATCCCAGCTCCTTGTCTTCACACCCCAGCTCCTTGTCCTCATAGCCCAGCTCCTTGTCCTCATAGCCCAGCTCCTTGTCCTCATATCCCAGCTCCTTGTCCTCATATCTCTTCCAAGTGCTTAACAGGCTTATACAGGCTTAGCCCTTGGCTATGAGTAAAGATAAATTAATGGAGAGTCCGAACATATAATCTCATCTAGAGAGCAGATTACCTTGAAGACGTGGGTCGATCACCTTATGTTCCTGATACCGATATGATAGGAGCAAGCCCTCCTTAACTACCACTTTGTTCTCAAGGTGAAGTTCAAGGCTTTGTTCTCACTTTGTTCTGCTTCACTATCCTCTGTGTTCAAGCTGAACACGCTTAATATATTATCCTTCGTATACAATCTTAATGCCATTTGGTTATCCCTTTAGCTTTTGTAGCTTACTGGAGTTTACTTCAGATGTTTGCAAGCTGAAACAGTAAATTTCAGAAGCTATAGGTTTCAGTTATATATAGTAATGCAAGAATTTTTTTTTATATTGAATACTTTTATGTGTTATTAGTCAGGGTTTTACCCCAAGTTTAATTCTTTTTAAATTATTTATTGGTATTTTATTATTGTGTTTTGTTTTTATTTAAGATTATTATTAATGAAGAAATTTACTACTTTGTCGTGGTGCTAAATGGTTAGGCTTTTGGTGTTGGTGACAGTGACTTTTGGGGGGTGATAGTGAAGCTTTTAGTGTTATTGATGGTGAACTTTTTGGTGGTGGTGAAGTTTTTAGGGGTGTTGATGGTGAACTTTTTGGTGGTGGTGAAGTTTTTAGGGGTGTTGATGGTGAAGTTTTTGGTGGTGGTGAAGTTTTTAGGGGTGTTGATGGTGAAGTTTTGGTGGGCGGGTATTGGTGCTGTAGGTGATGGTGTTGGCAGTTGTGATCAAGTTGTCGGTGGTGGTATTGATTGTGAAGATGGTAATGAAGGTGACGGTAGTGGTTGTGATGTGATGGTGTAGTTGTGTGATGGTGATGGCGTTTGTAATAGCAATAGTGTATACATCATTTCCTTTCCACAGCCGAAGCAACAATAAATAAGATCACAAGATCACTGGTCGTACGATAATCACAACAGCTCAGATCTTGGTCGTACGATAACCACGACAGATTATAGATCCTGGTCGTACGCAATTCACAACACTTCGGAATCTAATCGCATGATAACGACAGGTCGCAATCTAATGAGACGATCCCAACGACAACTTAGTCTCCCCTACACACGATGTTCCAACCAGAATCTCTACATTTACAGATTGTTACATGACACAATACTCCTGATTCTTGACGGCCAGAGATTATCACGAGTGCATGGGTGATACTAGAGTGGCGTCACACGTACAGATACACTGTTGTTTTTCGACAGTTATAAAAATTATATTTTATATATTTTACTGGAATATATATTATATCAATCAATCAATCAATTAAATATAGGTTAAAATATATTCTATATAATTTAATATTTTTTATATATAAATACATTTCTATTATTTAGAATTTTAGATTTATTATATATAATTTTAAATTTATTTTATATAATTTTACATTTGTATATATAATTTATATATTAGTAATTTATTATATAATTTATATAATATTAAACTTTTAAAACACGCACACTGTTGTTTTTCTACTTTGTTATAATAATTATATAAACACTAACTTGCGAATCATGATTAATTCTAGTTGGGACTCTTTGCACCCATGCTAATACTTCTGCAGCAAGCTAGGTAGTAGTGATTCCATGTTATGCTCTGTTACCTTCTTGTATAGGCATTCTACCTTTATTCTAACAACTCCAGTTAGTTACGAGCGTGTTACTAACTGCTGCCAGATAATTTGCTAACCATGTTGACACTATTGCATTTATCCAATTATATGTTAGCTTATAATATGCTCTTATACAATACTTAAAGTGTCTTACGCCAGCAAGCTACGCAACATCAAGCCTACTCCTTCAATAACCTCCCCCCCCCCTCTCTCTATCTCTATATTCTAACTGCAAACTCTGCAACACTGTCTTGGCTGGACTTTCCCGCATTAATGTTGCAAATTGAACGGCTAACTAATGATTTAACTGAACAGCCAATCGTTCCATCGTATTACTCATAATTACCAGTGAATGAATTCTTCAGTGAGCATTGTTAGTCAAACTTCCCGACGATTACATATATATATATATATATATATATATATATATATATATATATATATATATATATATATATATATATATATATATATATATATATATAATAATGCGTTATGCGTGGTTTCCTCCGAGGCTATGGGTCCCCCCTTCTTCCAGCTAGAGGTGGTACTCCCTTCTATATTTAAAAAAAAAAAATATATATATATATATATATATATATATATATATATATATATATATATATATATATATATATATATATATATATATATATTATTATTATTATTATTATTTTTTTTTTTTCGCCAATATACGTCATTCTTAAAAAAGACGAATATCTAGCGAAAATGAACCTCATACTCTCTGACCAAACTAAATTCCAAAGGGTAACGAAGGACACTACAGCCGAACTGAAAGCAAAGGTCAACAAATTGATTGAAACTGTGAACGCCAAGAAATCTGGACTCCACCTGCCAAAGATTATTGGGGAATATAAACCTGGATATGCGTATGGAAGTGTCAAGACACACAAGCCTGGAAACCCACTTCGGCCAATCATCAGCCAGATACCCACACCCACATACAGACTGGCGAAACGACTCAACGGCTTGCTGACTCCTTATGTCCCTTGCGCCTTCAGCCTGAAGTCTCCAAAGGAATTTGTTGACTTGCTGCGGGGAACACGGGCCACAGGGATAAGAGCCTCGTTGGACGTAGAATCTCTGTTTACCAACGTACCTGTGGATGAAACAATCGGGATGATAGCCGACAGAGTGTACCATGATCCGGCCTGTACTCCTCTTGACATACCAGAAAACAGTCTAAGGAAACTACTCCAAGCTTGTACTAAAGAGACACCCTTCTTGAGCCCGGATGGACACATGTATAAGCAAGTAGATGGGGTCGCCATGGGTTCTCCCCTAGGTGTCCTGTTTGCAAACTTCTACATGGGTACCATCGAGCAAAAAGTCTTAGTTGACATGAACTTGAAACCGGCCATATACTGCAGGTAAGTTGACGACATTTTTACACAGGTATCTGATGTCAGACATCTGCAGGAGCTGAAGGAGGCATTTGAGCAGAATTCTGTGTTGCGTTTCACTTACGAGATGGAGAAGGATGGGAAGCTGCCCTTTCTAGATGTAACAGTCATGGAAAGGAGCGGAGTTTTCCACACTGCAGTCTACACTAAGGAAACAAACATAGGAATGTGCCTGAATGCCAACAGTGACTGCCCGGACAGGTACAAGAGGAGTGTTGTTAACACTTATGTCGACCGTGCCCTCAGCCACAGCTCAGAATGGAAGCAAGTCGACGAAGAACTCTGTAGGGTAAGGCAGGTCCTAGTCAACAACGGCTTCTCGAATGGTTTCGTGGAAGACATCATAAGAAGGAAAGTTAAACGCCATGCAACCTCTGAAGAGACAACTAACACAACACCTATACCCCCTATTAGACTAATTTACAGGAACTTCTTTTCCACAGCCCATAAAACGGAGGAAAGGGTCCTGAAAGACATTGTCAGTAGAAACGTTATCCCTACAGACAAAAATCAGAAGATACAACTGACGATTTACTATAAAACCAGAAAAACGGCCAGCCTACTCATGAGAAACTCTCCAGACACAAAGCAGAACGCTTTAAAAGAGACCAACGTCGTCTATGCCTTCAAATGCCCTCTTGGGGACTGTAAGCCTAAAAAAACCCAGTATATAGGCAAGACAACAACATCTCTTTCCAGGCGTTTAACGATGCATAAGCAACAGGGCTCCATTAAGGAACATATAATCTCTTCCCACAACCAAACCATCGCCAGAGAAATCCTAGTAAACAACACAGAAATCATCGATAGATACAGCGATAGCAGGCGGCTTGACGTCTGCGAGGCACTACACATCAAGAAGTTAACACCAGCAATCAACAGCCAATTAATGCACAACTATATTCTACCCACTTCAAGACTCCGCTCCAATATAGAAGCATCAAGAAATATGGACCAATAGGCTTTCTACAATTACTTCCATTCAATACCCATTGTTTCGTGTTCTGTGTTGTGTTAGAATTTAATACCTATTTAATACCCATTGTTGAAAGTTCGTTTTCACCTCATTCACCTCACCCAAATGTAGATATAAACTCGAAGATGTGCAAAGCTCTATTCAGTTTCAGTTGTGTGTTTGTAAACTAAAGTCTTTGAAAATGTAATAAGTTTTACGAAACGCGCTCGTGTCGCGTCAGACTAGAAATAAAAATGAATTTTGGAGAATTGATCTTTGAATTACCATCAACAGTGAAAAGAAACGTAAGAAAGATAGAGAAAATTCGTGTTAGAATTATTAATCTTACTTTTTCGGTCATATTTAATAATATATATATATATATATATATATATATATATATATATATATATATATATATATATATATATATATATATATATATATATATATATAAAACCTAGAAGGGGTACCACCTCTGGTGCAAATGTAGGGACCCATAGCCTCGGAGAAGAAAATAAAGAGTACTCAGAGAAGACCTTGTAGATCCTCACTGAACACTTTGATATTTTCTTCTCCTACCACCCCTATTCTTTTGTTAAATGTGTATATTTATCTAACTTTATTTGAAAATGTCATTACACAAAAAAAGTTACAATATTGATTACATACAGGGTACAAGGCTGCTTGTCACAAGTTGAATAGCTCCTCCAGCTCCTCAGATGGCGGGCAGGAACCATGGATGCAGTGAGCATTTCCTCTCTGGATTGCCACACTAAGGCGCTGAAAAAGAAAACTGGCAGCTCTGGGGTCTCTAGTTGTTTCGATTAGCTTAGACCCCAACTCCTTTAAAAAGCTAGCAGCACTTTTACCCCAGGCACCAAGTGTCTCTGAGGCAATGGGGACAAAATTGTAGTGGTGCTCAAGGTCTCTGTATTTACGTGACTTGGCCGCTTCCCGGTGATTGGCAGCTCCTCCTGCTTGTGTAGCACTGAAGTCAACATAGGTACTGGCCAAAGTTGAAACGCAAGTGTAGTCCCACACCAACTGTCTACCATTCTTCCAGGGGTTCACCGTAATTCCATCTGGGCGACCGACAGGCTCATCAGAGTTGCGGGACATTAGGTAACGGGGCTCTCTCTCTGCTGGACAACCGGCTGTGGTAAGGCTCCTCTTAATAATGTCATTAACCTCGCCGTGTCTTGCATGCCATCCTCCCGTCCTTTGGCAAAGAAGGCCATGCACAGCACCGCTAAGCCTATCCAGCCCCAAACCACAAGCCTTCTCTGTCACGTTACAGATCGTTGCCAAGTTCCCTTCCTGCAGTGTTACCAGAGCTCCGCCAACGTGTCTGCCAGCGTTACCAAATAGACAAAAACCTGTGACCCCGTCCTCAGCCCCGCCGGCAATATCCTGAGCGGTCATTAAGCCTTCAATAATGATGACCCTGGCACTAACCAGCCAAGTGCCAACATTTCCCGCCAATTTAACTCTTCTTTGTGATTGTAATCCAACGGTTGGGGAGTGAAGGCGGGAGGAAGAGAGAGAGAGAGAGAGAGAGAGAGAGAGAGAGAGAGAGAGAGAGAGAGAGAGAGAGAGAGAGAGAGAGAGAGAGAGGCAAAGAGCAGGATATATACAGAGAGAGAGACAGTTACAGACACAGAGACAGACAGACAGAGGGGAAAAGATACAGAAGAAACAGGAACTTTTGTCATAAATCCTGAGGATGCTACAGATAGCTGTAGAGGGCGTGGCAGCAGCAACCTCAGCGATGAGGGGGATTGAGGTAGAGAGTGAGGGGAGGAGATAGGGAAGGAAGGGGGAGGGGAGGGGGGGAAGTGAGGTAAAGACGGGCGGATGGAGGGAGAGAGTGAGGGCACGAATGGAGGAAGCAAAGGAGAGAGGCAGACAGGAAAAGAACCCATGCAAGCAGGCAAGGAGGAAATGAAACCAAGAAACGGATGGGTAATGCGAGTGAGAGACAGTGACAAAGGGGAGAGAGCGAGGGAGACAGGGATAAAGTGAGGAAGATAAAAGGAGGACAAAGATCATGAGGGAGGGAGGAAAATAATGAGAGAATGAGGCACACTTTCAGGTCCCATAATACTTTACAAATGTCGGCTCTAAAATTAGGCTACTCGCTGATAATTCACACCAGTCAGCGGACTCTGTGGCCAAATCCTGTCGCAACAGAAGTTCACTCTAAACAAGCAATTCCTTATATTCTTTTTGGTCGTAAATATAATAGTCTCCATTCCCCTGAAGACTTGTAGAAATAATTTTGGCGAAATTATCAATCATTTTGTCTTGTTTTCAATAACTTTCTCAAATATGATGATAAACGATCATAGCAGCTAGCAGTTTGTATCAACACTCCACTAGCAACACTAGCAAATAATTATAAAATTTGCTTTAATTCATGAGTAATAACAGAATATAATTATTAGCTATAGAGGTAAGGAATTAACAATAGAAGCAAGGAAGATACAATAGAAGTCAGGAGGGAATAATAGAATTATGGAAGTAATGTATTATGGTGGGGGAGGGTATACTGTGGTGGGAGAGGCAGGTATACTATGGTGGGAGAGGCAGGTATACTGTGGTGGGAGAGGCAGGTATACTATGGTGGGAGAGGCAGGTATACTGTGGTGGGAGAGGCAGGTATACTATGGTGGGAGAGGCACGTATACTGTGGTGGGAGAGGCAGGTATACTGTGGTGGGAGAGGCAGGTATACTATGGTGGAAGAGGCAGGTATACTGTGGTGGGAGAGGCAGGTATACTGTGGTGGGAGAGGCAGGTATACTATGGTGGAAGAGGCAGGTATACTGTGGTGGGAGACGCAGGTATACTGTGGTGGGAGAGGCAGGTATACTATGGTGGGAGAGGCAGGTATACTGTGGTGGGAGAGGCAGGTATACTGTGGTGGGAGAGGCAGGTATACTGTGGTGGGAGAGGCAGGTATACTGTGGTGGAAGAGGCAGGTATACTGTGGTGGGAGAGGCAGGTATACTGTGGTGGGAGAGGCAGGTATACTGTGGTGGGAGAGGCAGGTATACTGTGGTGGGAGAGGCAGGTATACTGTGGTGGGAGAGGCAGGTATACTGTGGTGGGAGAGGCAGGTATACTGTGATGGGAGAGGCAGGTATACTGTGGTGGAAGAGGCAGGTATACTGTGGTGGGAGAGGCAGGTATACTATGGTGGAAGAGGCAGGTATACTATGGTGGAAGAGGCAGGTATACTGTGGTGGGAGAGGCAGGTATACTGTGGTGGGAGAGGCAGGTATACTGTGGTGGAAGAGGCAGGTATACTGTGGTGGGAGAGGCAGGTATACTATGGTGGAAGAGGCAGGTATACTGTGGTGGGAGAGGCAGGTATACTGTGGTGGGAGAGGCAGGTATACTATGGTGGAAGAGGCAGGTATACTGTGGTGGGAGAGGCAGGTATACTATGGTGGAAGAGGCAGGTATACTATGGAGGGGGAGGAAGGTATACTGTGTTGGGAGAGGCAGGTATACTATGGTGGAAGAGGCAGGTATACTGTGGTGGGAGAGGCAGGTATACTGTGGTGGGAGAGGCAGGTATACTATGGAGGGGGAGGAAGGTATACTGTGGTGGGAGAGGCAGGTATACTATGGTGGAAGAGGCAGGTATACTGTGGTGGGAGAGGCAGGTATACTGTGGTGGGAGAGGCAGGTATACTATGGTGGAAGAGGCAGGTATACTGTGGTGGGAGAGGCAGGTATACTGTGGTGGGAGAGGCAGGTATGCTATGGAGGGAGAGGAAAGTATTCTGGGAGAGGGCGGAAGTCTCTCTGGTAATGGAGAGTGGAGTGTGGCTTGTTGGAGGAGCAGTCACTGCACCATTACTGTTTATGGTAATAGTAGAGTTAATTGCTGTTGACTGTTTAGTAAACCGTCTGAACTGAAAGAGTTAACAATCTCAGAGGTGCTGCAATTGGGTCGTTCCAAACCCCAAGGTCATAATGACTATGATCTTCCCGTAGCACTGTTTAGTGAACACAACCTGACGTGGGGGCCTGACGGCTGAGTCAACAGCGCCCGGGATTTATAATCCCAGGGACCGGGATCGATCCCTGGTGGAGGCGGAAACAAATGGCCAATTTCACCCTGATGCCCCCTGTTCATCTAGCAGTAAATAGGTACCTGGGAATTAGACAGCTGCTACGGGCTGCTTCCTGGGTGTGTGTGTGTGTGTGGAAAAAATCAGTTGAGAGGCGGGCCCAAAGAGCCAAAGCTCAACCCCCGCAAGCACAGATGAGGACAAGCAGAGCCGCCGTGATAAAGGATTAGAGATGGAGGTCTAGGTGAACAGAACAGTTCTAGGTGGAGGTTTTAACACTGTTATGGAGTTGATTACGCATATAACGTTGAAAATAATTGTCATCAAAATTAAATGTAATTCTAGACGAAACTGTGTCCAAATATAATCGCCAGGGGGATTAATTTATAAAAAGCAAACACGTAGTTTTATGAAAACCAAACTAATTTCTAAATGTAGCCAAATCATCGTAAAATATTGTATCTACATAATTAACAACAAAATTTGTATTATATTGATAGTTGCATCCGTATTTTTATTAGTAATACCTCACAGATGTTAATAGACACGTTTTCTATGATAAGCGACGAGAATCCCCTTTTAATCGAAAAATTATCCGTTTTCCATACGGAAGCGGGAATGATGCATACTTCGTGTTCAGTAAGCAATATATATATATATATATATGTATATATATATATATATATATATATATATATATATATATATATATATATATATATATATATATATATATATATATATATATAATTTACTAATAAACTAAATATATAACTTTTTATTTTAATGACAAGGATTAATTAAATGAGATTTTTTCACTCAGTTTGATGGGCGTCAAACTCACGCCCCTCTGAGTTTTTCACTCAGAGGGATGAACATGTTACGGACGTAAGTGATGAACACTTAAGCAAGCACTTATTTTTTTATTTATTTTTTTTTGAGATATATACAAGAGTTGTTACATTCTTGTTCAGCCACTAGTACGCGTAGCGTTTCGGGCAGGTCCCTGGAATACGATCCCCTGCCGCGAAGAATCGTTTTTTCATCCAAGTACACATTTTACTGTTGCGTTAAACAGAGGCTACAGTTAAGGATTTGCGGTCAGTAAATCCTCCCCGGCCAGGATACGAACCCATGACATAGCTCTCGCGGAACGCCAGGCGAGTGTCTTACCACTACACCACGGAGACTGCTAACCTGCTAACTTACGAACCTGTACACCTCTCCTCAATCTTTGGTGGCTTTGTTTACAATTATTAAACAGTTAATGAGCTCTGAAGCACCATGAGAGTGTTTATAACAATAACAACAGTTGATTGGGAAGTTTTCATGCTTGTAAACTGTTTAATAAATATAACCAGGGGGCGTTACTATGGAAAATTAAAGTTGTTCAATGTCAACCATTATTTTTTTACTAGTTGTATATGAAAAGGGCTGCAATTGTTCTTAGTTTCAGTACTGTAGCCTAAATAGTAAGGGAGATTTTTAATTTTTATATTTTTTCAACGAATTTTACACATTTTCAAGTGTATATTTACAACCACACCTTTCAGAATAGGCCTACGTGCAGTCAGGTGCATAAGTTTCATGCAAATCGCCCTATAAACAAAAGAGAGAGATAAAATTAAAACAAAACAAAAATTGCCTTTTTTTTTAACTATTTTTTTTTAATAAAACTAATTATAATTTTTTTAATATATGCTATTGTGATAGCTGAGAATCATAGACATGATTTCAGTTGACATTTTTGTTTGATAATCGTTTTTGACCATTATGGAAAAATTTTGACACATAATTCAATATTTTTTTTCTCCCTTCCTATATATCCTACGATGCTGAGACTTGGACCACATGAAACCCTTTTCATATACAACTTGTCAAAAAAGTTTGATTGAAATCGAGTTTTCATTTTCATTTCATTTATTTATGAGTATTTTGGGCAAATTTGGAAGTAACGGCCCCCTTTACTTTGGAAGTAAAGGCGTCACAGATTGAGGAAAGATGTACACGTTCGTAAGTACTTGCGTAACTGCTTCGTGAATCTGGCTCCAGGTCCTCCACCACACGAGTCTCAAGAACAGCATACGATAAACGTCTATAAGAAGGGCAGTTCTGGGTGTTCCGATGACCTTAGAGGCAACAGAGCGTCAGAAAGTCTACTCCGGCGGCCACTGGAGAGAGCCGGATGGTCCTCCCAAATACATAAGGATACCGGTCATCTAATACCCACTTAACTCTAGTCAGAATTGACCATCCCATGAGGGATGAGGGTGAGCTCGTGTAAGATGAGGGTGAGCTCATAAAGGATGAGGGTGAGCTCGTGTAGGATAAGGGTGAGCTGGTGTAGGATGAGGGTGAGGCTAGAAAGACTGATAAAGTGGTTAGGAAGGTTTCTGCATTTTGAGAGGAGGCGTGAGGTTATTAGGAGGAGTGTGTGAGTATAAAGGAGACTCTTTGGGAGAGGGAGAGACAGAGAGACAAAGAAAGAGAGGGAGAGAGAGAGAAAGAGGGAGAGAGAGAGAGGGAGAGAGAGAGAGAGAGAGAGAGAGAGAGAGAGAGAGAGAGAGAGAGAGAGAGAGAGAGAGAGAGAGAGACAGAGAGAGAGAGAGACACAGAGAGAAAGAGAGAGAGAGAGAGAGAGAGAGAGAGAGAGAGAGAGAGAGAGAGAGAGAGAGAGAGAGAGAGAGAGAGAGAGAGTGAGAGCATCAACAACATGGGCCGTAGTTCACTGCAGGACTGAGGTGCCAAGAGTCGCCAGATCCAATTTCCTCCAATCTGTCACTTCCCTATCCCTGCCTTTATCATCCCCACCTCCTATCCCCGCTCCTCCTGTGCCGCCGACAGGGTCTTCGAGCCACAGGAAGACACCTGCAACACCCGTCAAGAAATATATCAAGATCACAAGCATGTTCATTCCTCGTCTCTTTGTTCAAGATTTATACAATGAACAGCGGAACACAAGCCTCGCTTTAGACTTATGTGAACGAAGAAGCTTTAATTTTCCATTATTTTTTACAACACTGGTGAGGATGATCATTATTATTTGCAATCATCATAGTTAATTCAACTAGACGTGTCATTGGTCAATTAATTTGTCTGAATGGTACAATGGCGCATGCGTCGTAACCCCTACGACGTGGGCGGACGTAGGAACATTTGTTGCAGGAGGTAACTGCGCTCTTTGATCGTGCCAGCTGTCTGTGCTGATTGAAAAGACAGCAGAAGTTAGTTGGTCTGACATAACACACCATCAATAATTCGGCAATTCCCTTGCAACTATCGCTACGCATAGCATTCATTCATTCGGGTTTCGAGTGACTAAGATATAGATTAAACTCGACACATCGGTACTTGCTGCAAATGTCCTGGAGATACATAACGATTCTAAATACTAATGTAAAGTATATTATTGAGTGTTAAGAGGGAAAGGAAGGAACAAACAGGATTGATTAAACCCCTTCTAGTCGTACGAGATCCTGGGAGGGACAATGGCAACACTGCACCAAATCTAACATAGTCAGTTGGAAGGCAGCGTTGGAGGGGGTGAGCGGTGCGTCTCGCAGTGTCCCAACACACTAAGTGATCGTATCATTGGCGTGTGCCGAACAGCGTATCAGTGTGCGTGCGTCATGACCCGACGGTAATTAAGTGTAGTGAAGTGTACCGGCGGTCTTTTTTGTGGGGGGGAGGGGCAATATAAAAGTGGCCGAGCTCGTGGCGTGGAGTAGGAAGCCGCCTGGCTTAAGAGCAACACTTACAACACTTACAACACCTTAATTCACTCTTCAACACCAGCGACAGGAACCTCTTCACCAACACCAGGTTTGTGTGTGTGCAGTCTTTAGTACATACTTGGTACATGGTCACTATGTTGGGGCCACTTGGTGCATGGTCACTATGTTTGGGGGCCACTTGGTACATGGTCACTATGTTGGGGGCCACTTGGTACATGGTCACTATGTTTGGGGGCCACTTGGTACATGGTCACTATGTTGGGGGGCCACTTGGTGCATGGTCACTATGTTTGGGGGCCACTTGGTACGTGGTCACTATGTTTGGGGGCCACTTGGTACATGGTCACTATGTTGGGGGCCACTTGGTGCATGGGCACTATGTTTGGGGGCCACTTGGTACATGGTCACTATGTTGGGGGCCACTTGGTACATGGTCACTATGTTTGGGGGCCACTTGGTACATGGTCACTATGTTTGGGGGCCACTTGGTACATGGTCACTATGTTGGGGGCCACTTGGTACATGGTCACTATGTTGGGGCCACTTGGTACATGGCCACTATGTTGGGGGCCACTTGGTACATGGCCACTATGTTGGGGGCCACTTGGTACATGGCCACTATGTTGGGGGCCACTTGGTACATGGTCACTATGTGGGGGGCCACTTGGTACATGGTCACTATGTGGGGGGCCACTTGGTACATGGTCACTATGTGGGGGGGCCACTTGGTACATGGTCACTATGTTGGGGGCCACTTGGTGCATGGTCACTATTTTGGGGGCCACTTGGTACATGGTCACTATGTTGGGGGCCACTTGGTACATGGTCACTATGTTGGGGGCCACTTGGTACATGGCCACTGTTGGGGGCCACTTGGTACATGGCCACTATGTTGGGGCCACTTGGTACATGCATGGTCACTATGTTGGGGGCCACATGGTACATGGTCACTATGTTGGGGGGCCACTTGGTACATGTCCACCATGTGGGGGCCACTTAGTATATGGCCACCATGTGGGGGCCACTTCGTACATGCCCACCATGTGGGGGCCACTTGGTACATGCCCACCATGTGGGGGCCACTTGGTACATGCACACCATGTGGGGGCCTCTTAGTACATGGTCACTATGTTGGGGCCACTTGGTACGTGGCAACCATGTAGGGGGCCACTTGGTACATGGTCACTATGTTGGGGCCACTTGGTACATGGCCACCATGTAGGGGGCCACTTGGTACATGGCCATTATGTTAGGGCCACTTGGTACATGGCCACCATGTTGGGGGGCCACTTGGTACATGGCCACCATCTTGGGCCACTTGGTACATGCCCACCATCTTGGGCCACTTGGTACATGACCACCATGTGGGGGGCCACTTGGTACATGACCACCATGTGGGGGCCACCATGTGGGGGGCCACTTGGTACATGGCCACCATGTGGGGGGCCACTTGGTACGTGGCCACCATGTGGGGGGCCACTTGGTACATGGTCACTATGTTGGGGGCCACTTGGTACATATCCTCCATGTGGGGGGCCACTTGGTACCTGGGCATCATGTGGGGGGCCACTTGGTACCTGGGCATCATGTGGGGGGCGGGCCACTTGGTGCATGGCCTCCATGTTGGGGCCACTTGGTACATGGCCAAAATGTTAGGGGGGCCACTTGGTACATGGCCACCGTGATGGGGGGTCACTTGGTACATGGCCACCATCTTGGGGGCCACTTGGTACATGGTCACTATGTTGGGGGCCACTTGATACATGGTCACTATGTTGGGGGCCACTTGGTACATGTCCTCCATGTGGGGGGGCCACTTGGTACCTGGGCACCATGTGGGGGCGGGCCAATTGGTGCATGGCCTCCATGTTGGGGCCACTTGGTACATGGCCACCGTGATGGGGGGTCACTTGGTACATGACCACCATCTTGGGGGCCACTTGGTACATGGCCACCGTGATGGGGGGTCACTTGGTACATGGCCACCATGTTGGGGCCACTTGGTACATGGCCACCATGTTGGGGGCCACTTGGTACATGGCCACCATGTGGGGGGCCACTTGGTACAAGGCCACCATGTGAGGGCCGCTTGGTACATGACCACCATGTTGGGGGCCACTTGGTACATGGCCACCATGTTGGGCGCCACTTGGTACATGGCCACCATGTTGGGGGCCACTTGGCACATGGCCACCTTGTTGGGGGCCACTTGGTACATGGCCACCATGTTGGGGGCCACTTGGTACATGGCCACCATGTTGGGGGCCACTTGGTACATGGCCACCATGTTGGGGGCCACTTGGTACATGGCCACCATGTTGGGGGCCACTTGGTACATGGCCACCATGTTGGGGGCCACTTGGTACATGGCCACCATGTTGGGGGCCACTTGGTACATGGCCACCATGTTGGGGGCCACTTGGCACATGGCCACCTTGTTGGGGGCCACTTGGTACATGGCCACCATGTTGGGGGCCACTTGGTACATGGCCACCATGTTGGGGGCCACTTGGTACATGGCCACCATGTTGTAAGAGGGGGTCGGGGTATAGACTGCTCCGTTCACTACCCTGCCCTTTAATTATCTTAAACCAAAGACCCCAAAGCTAACTCTCAGCTTAGACCACGTCACGTGATCTTAGACGTTGTTGTTATTATAGATTCCAAGTAGCACGGGCTATGGTGAGCCCGTAACTTACCTGGCACAGGAGCAGGGCAAGTAGCACGGGCTATGGTGAGCCTGTAATGAACTTACCTGGCACAGGAGCGATGCGTGTGATCTTAGACGTTCGACCGTCATAAGATACTACAAATACGTGACGCCGTACTAGGCTTTTCTAGCAAAATTCAAAGGACCTTCACTGCCTGCCACCACCAAACAAAATAAACGGTCTTGAAGATTAATCAATTGGGGTTTGGGCCAGTTAATTAACCATTAACCCTTGGAGTGAGTTTTCCCCTATTTTGTTGAAAGAGGGAGATTAATATACGTTAGGTGTGGAATTTAAACAAAACAAGGGAATATCTCCAATGTTAAGAGCCTAGGCTTGCTTGGGATATAGGTACTGACTCATTCAACAAGTAAGCCAAGCCTGTGGAGATCACGGCAAAGACAATCATATGTAAATATATATATGGGAAAAATTCAGATACAAACAAAATAATAAAGCAAATTTTATTGAACAAAGCTATCAAAATGGAAATAAAATAGAAACACTTGCTAACTGAACACTCCCTAGTCTGAAATATATCCTACTGAGGCAAAAATAAACATTCAACTGTACCAAAATCTTAGCACTTTACCGTAAAATTTAAGAAACCAGCCGATGGTGTTCTGGGGCCAGATTCACGAAGCAGTTACGCAAGCACTTTCGAACCTGTACACCTTTTCTCAAATTTTGGCGGCTTTGTTTACAATTATTAAACAGTTAATGAGCTCCGAAGCACCAGGAGGCTGTTTATAACAATAATAACAGTTGATTGCCAAGTTTTCATGCTTACAAACTGTTTAATAAATGTAACCAAAGCCGTCAAAGATTGAGCAAAGATGTACACGTTCATAAGTGCTTGTTTAAGTGCTTTGGTGAATCTGGCCCTTGGTCATCTTGGGGGTTAGGATGTTGACCCAAGCTTGCCCCACGCCACACTGACTCCCTGACCTCTGCTTGTCCCCAAACTGAGGATAAGTCGTATCACTCCGCCAGATTATTAAATTACTAAGCCTGGGTTTAAATTGAACAAACTTATCTTTATGTCCTGACTAAAGCAGATGGTTGAATTCTTATTTAAACTGGTGGTACTTTTATTAAGCATCTTGGAAAAAGCTCCAAATACAATATTGGTTAGTGAACTTTATTTAATTAAGATGAATTAATGCTTTGTGAAGTTGTGGTCATCCTCAGGCCGCGTGACCTTGACCCGGTGAGTCTTCCGCACCTCAAACTAGTCCCTCCTATTCCACATGACGTCACTTCCTTTGTAGCAGACTACGAACCTTGGTCTTTTACTCTACAATTATGGTAGCCTAGCATACCTACTTAAACCAGGTTGGATATTATGTAATTACTGTATTTTGTTGAAATCTCCATTACATGTTGCATTAATACAGAGAGCCAGCCCTTGTTGTTTCTGCCTGCTCGCTAATCCCTTTAATCCCTGGAGGGATGACCTTTCTCTCCAGAGTCAGGTAAACTCTTCTCAGATTCCCACTTGTCAAGACCACGTGGTCCCATGTAATGCTTATGACAGATCTATAATAAGTAATTTTTACAACAAAACAGTCTGTTACAATGTGGGGGTCCACTTGGTACATGTTCACTATGTTGGGAGTCACTTGGTACATGGTCACTATGTTGGGGGGTCCACTTGGTACATGGTCACCATGTTGGGGGGCCATGTGGTACATAGCCACCATGTTGGGGGGCCATGTGGTACATGGCCACCATGTTGGGGGCCACGTGGTACATGGCCACCATGTTGGGGGGCCACTTGGTACATGGCCACCATGTTGGGGGGCCACTTGGTACATGGCCACCATGTTGGGGGCCACTTGGTACATGTCCACCATGTTGGGGGCCACTTGGTACATGTCCACCATGTTAGGGGCCACTTGGTACATGTCCACCATGTTGGGGGCCACTTGATACATGGCCACCATGTTGGGGGCCACTTGGTACATGTCCACCATGTTGGGGGCCACTTGGTACATGGCCACCATGTTGGGGGCCACTTGGTACATGTCCACCATGTTGGGGGCCACTTGGTACATGGCCAACATGTTGGGGGCCACTTGGTACATGTCCACCATGTTGGGGGCCACTTGGTACATGGCCACCATGTTGGGGGCCACTTGGTACATGTCCACCATGTTGGGGGCCACTTGGTACATGGCCACCATGTTGGGGGCCACTTGGTACATGTCCACCATGTTGGGGGCCACTTTGTACATGTCCACCATGTTGGGGGCCACTTGGTACATGTCCACCATGTTGGGGGCCACTTGGTACATGGCCACCATGTTGGGGGCCACTTGGTACATGTCCACCATGTTGGGGGCCACTTGGTACATGGCCACCATGTTGGGGGCCACTTGGTACATGGCCACCATGTTGGGGGCCACTTGGTACATGGCCAAATGTAGTGATGTACTGTACTTTAAAGGTATTTTATGATAATTAACAAGGATCGATTAATGGACACGTTTCCCAACACCCGATGCTTCTGTTCACCTAGTAGTGATTTGGTATCTGGGTTTTTGTCGACTATTATGGGATGCATCTTGGGGAATGGCCAGCCGTTGCCTAAGAGGCTCCCGGTAACCTACAACAGGATATAATTTTGCCCTAACATTTCTTTCGCATTTCTGGTATGTGTTCGGGGGACAGGGATGGCTTGGAGGGGGACTGGAGGCAGCGATATGGTGGGGCTGGGATGGTGTGGAGGATTGCTGGGGCTGGGTTATGGTGGGGGGCAGGGATGGTGTGCAGGGGGGCTGGGTTATGGTGGGGGACAGGGATGGTGTGCAGGGTGGCTGGGTTATGGTGAGGGGGGGGGGAGGGATGGCTTGGAGGGGGGGCTGGAGGCAGCGATATGGTGGGGGCTGGGATGGTGTGGGGCTGGGTTATGGTGGGGGGCAGGGATGGTGTGCAGGGGGGCTGGGTTATGGTGAGGGGGAGGGATGGTGTGCATGGGGGCTGGGTTATGGCGAGGGGGAGGGATGGTGTGCATGGGGGCTGGGTTATGGTGAGGGGGAGGGATGGTGTGCATGGGGGCTGGGTTATGGTGAGGGGGAGGGATGGTGTGCATGGGGGCTGGGTTATGGTGAGGGGGAGGGATGGTGTGCATGGGGGCTGGGTTATGGTGAGGGGGAGGGATGATGTGCATGGGGGCTGGGTTATGGTGAGGGGGGAGGGATGGAGTGCAGGGGGGCTGGGTTATGGTGAGGGGGGAAGGATTGGTGTGCATGGGGGCTGGGTTATGGTGAGGGGGGAGGGATGGAGTGCAGGGGGGCTGGGCCCGGGTTATGGAGGCATAGCGTGATCAGTTACTCTTATGAAGAGTTGCCTCGCTGAAGCCTAGTTTAGCTTGGATTATTAAGGTTGACTTGGATCACCTCTTGCCAGGTCAGCCACGCCAGACCAAGGCGGAATTATGGCCGGCCAAATATAGATTTGTTAATACATCAAATGTAGTTTGAGCTAATATAAAGGACGGTTTATTACCTAGTATTTCCGTCGGTGTTTTTAATTTTTAGGTTCGCCGGAATTCATGGATTAAGAAAGGAATAATTTTTACTGGTTTAGTATCTGCATAAAGTCTACGTTGGCTTCGGTGCATGGAGCTTCTCAGTGCGTTATTCAAATCATTGCACCATCCTGGTGATTGAATTTTGTGAATGGTTATTTGCTCGGTCATTTACATTGATGTTTCCAAACTAATTTGAATTTCTGATGTCACTTGAAAGCTCCCTTGATCATCCCGCCTCTTTGATGGTGAATAGAATAGGAAGCAATTTGAAGTGAATTTATTATATTTTGGATATGCCTATTGTATCCCAACGCTTTCATCCTGTTCTGTATACTACTCCTCGCCTTCTCTTTCCACTAATTTATTCCCATCCCCCTTTTCACCTTCTCCTCTTTCCCCTTTTCACTCTCCCTTCTTGCCCTCCCCTACTCCTTACCCTGGTTAATAGGAACTGGCCATCCATAGAGACGACACAATATCACAAAATAGCTCATTGCACCTTCTTGAGTGTGTGCATTGTGTCTATATTGATTTAACCCATCAACCTTGCAACATATATTAAATCTGATATTTGCTTTAGACACGAGAGGCTACGAAGGTAAAAGCGATTTTAGTGAATTGTTCTTTTGAAGACATGTTCGCTATTCACAATCTTGGAGGAGCGGTTTTAAGTGTTTTTTTCCGTTGTCCTGAATATTAAGTAGGGTGGGAAAAAGCCATCAACGTCGCGGATAGCCAGAGATTCTGCACACAAAAATGTGGTTTATTATCTTTAATTAAAAAAATTATCATTGACCATTTGCTGCGTGGATGACGGTAATTCCCACGCAGGTAATATATGTTGGTATATCGGAGATAAAGAGAGAGAGAGAGAGAGAGGGAGGGAGGGAGGGAGGGAGGGAGAGAGCAAGCAAGCAAGCAAGCAAGCAAGCAAGCGAGCGAATTAATTCCTGTCTACTACCCTTTACTGGCAGTACTGTCATTGTTAAGTCGAGAATGCCAATGTAGAATGGTTAAATGCTATAGCATAGACAATTTGGTGCTGATCTGATACTTGGGCTGTACTGTGCATTGGCAGAATAACGGTTTCATTGTCTGGCAGTATTAGAATAATAGTGTAGTAGGCTGCGTATTTTCACGGAGGTTATTTTAACATTATGGAATTTAGAATGTAGATGGTATATACTATAATGTTTTTAAACAATTCTGTAGTCTGTGTTTAAATGTATGAACGCTTCTATGTGTTTTTAGTTATATAGATTTTTTTAGATCATTATAGAAATTAAACAAATCATATAGTTCAATCAAAATCAGACGAGAGTTCTTCACATAATTCAGGCAGAAATCTGAATTACTGTACTAGGTTTTGCTGATTTGATTCAGTATTGGCATAATATATCGGTTGAGTAAAGCAAGAGGCTGTAGCCTATTCTTCAACATCAGGCTCTATTATCACAGGGTTGAATCTTCGGAAAGTATGATAATAGGATGTATTTATGTTGTATTATTACTTGTATCATTACATTACATAGTTGCGTTACATAGTGTGTGTGTGTGTGTGTGTGTGTGTATGTGTGTGTGTGTGTGTGTGTGTGTGTGTGTGTGTGTGTGTGTGTGTGTGTGTGGTCGGTGGAGGGGAGGCGCGGGAATGTGTAGCATTATAACAAATGTGAACATGTAACAGAGACTAACTACATGCGACAAATATACATGTATTAATATATACATTATAAATCCATAAATTGTGCTTACATTTCTTGACCGGTTGCCTATGTACGAAAACTAATTTCAATAAAATGTGACACGGCTGTCCATTGCTGTTCACTTTTGCGCTACTTATTATTTCTGTGTCATGGCTCTGTTGTAGTCCTTTGTGAAGGATAACTTAATACGAATAACCAAATAATACAAAAAAATGTAGCGTTTTTATAATTTCCTTACCAGCATACAAGAATTGTTTCTTGTATGTTGGTAAGGAATGGGAGCCGGTCGGCTGAGCGGACAGCACACTGGTCTTGTGATCCTGTGGTCCTGGGTTCGATCCCAGGCGCCGGCGAGAAACAATGGGCAAAGTTTCTTTCACCCTATGCCCCTGTTACCTAGCAGTAAAATAGGTACCTGGGTGTTAGTCAGCTGTCACGGGCTGCTTCCTGGGGGTGGAGGCCTGGTCGAGGACCGGACCGCGGGGACACTAAAGCCCCGAAATCATCTCAAGATAACCTCAAGAAGAAGGAAACAGTATTGTGTATACTGCCTTGACATACAAAGCATGATAGTAATGACGTAATATAATTTAAGATATTCACAAGTTGCATAAAGATACTCGTCATTTGTATAATTTAAGGTATCAGTTGAACATAACTGAGACTACTCCAAGCACCAATTGTCTCTGGGCTTTGAACACTCATAATCTGCTAACCTATTAAGTGGAATTTGTAAACCTGTGTTGCGACGAGGCTGCTGGAGGGTAGAGAAGTTGTGTGGATGAGGAGCTGCTCGCCCAAGGGAGCGTGTTGACCCTTCACCTCCTCCTACACGGCCTCCTGAGCACAAAATGCAAGGGGGAAGATAATAAGTGTAGTGAGAAAAGGAAGACGAGAAAGGAAAATGGAGAATTTAACCAAATGAGAGAATGGTGAAAGCGAGGGAGCAAGGATGCTAGAGGGGAAATGAAAGAAAGGTGAAGGATGAAGGGGGGGGGGGGGCAAATGGGTTGACGGTGAAGAGGGAACTAGGGCAAATGGGTTAACGGTGAAGAGGGAACTAGGGCAAATGGGTTAACGGTGAAGAGGGAACTAAGGCAAATGAGTTGACGGTGAAGAGGGAACTAGGGCAAATGGGTTGACGGTGAAGAGGGAACTAGGGCAAATAGGTTAACGGTGAAGAGGGAACTAGAGCAAATGGGAGATTGGTGTAGGATTGTTTAAACGAGAGAGAGCGGTAATGAATGATTTCCTTGGTCATTGGCGTCCTATTAAATCACGGTTCATCTAATCTTATGGGTAGGTTTGTAGTCTCAGCTCGGCTTCCCAAACATGAAGAGTCGAACTGGAGGGGATAGGGCCCTTGGGCCCCTAAAGGACCTCAGATCTTATCCTTAGATCATGGACGAGGCTCATCTGCCCTCCAAATAACTCGCCACCACAATAAAATTTTGTTCGAAAAGAAAGGAAATAGAAGGAACCCCATATGTAAATGAGACACAGGGATGAGGGAGATAAGCTAGTCGTGAGAAAAAACATGAATTTCAAAGTACGAAAGGAAAATTAATCTTGGTCTTTGTATTATGATATCCAAACACACGTCAGAAACTGAAGATATATGGTTTGCAGATGAGGAGTCACAATAATGTGGCTGAAAAATGTTGACCAAACCACACACTAGAAAGTGAAGGGACGACGACGTTTCGGTCCGTCCTGGACCATTCTCAAGTCGATTGTGACTTCGAAAATGACTTCACAATCGACTTGAAAATGGTCCAGGATGGACCGAAACGTCGTCGTCCCTTCACTTTCCAGTGTGTGGTTTGGTCAAGACATATGGTTTGGATATATATTCATACCCATTGTGACTCATCGTCTGAATTATAGGCAGTAACCTGATAGTTTCTTGTCAACGATGGTGATGGGGCTGTCAGTGATGAGGTTGATGATGTGAGCTTGGGCGATTAGGGGATCTAATAATAATGATGATGTGATGTTTTTGCAGGGGACCGCGCGGGCCCTAAGCCTCTGACTGGCCCACTAAGCGTTACTCATTTGTCTTACTTATGCGGCGGGATTGTGATGCTGCTGATAATAGTGATGAAGGTGCAATATAACAGTGATGATGCTGGTGGTGTTGGTGACGATGGTGCTAGTGATGACGCTACAGAGTTTCTGATTTGTCAGGAGGTCGCTACACCAAGCCAGGCCCTACTTGATGAGACCCCCTTGAACTCTCTGGTCGACGTTGATGGATGGCTGGCCCGCGCCCCTTACAGCCCGTTAATATACATTACTGCGTCACACCCAGACTAGCGGGATGCCTAGCTCCTGCTTTTGGGTCTTACGAGTCTTAAATATCTCAACCGAAACGAAAATAGAGTGACGACCTGTTTCGGTCTGTCCTGGATCCATATGAAGTCGTGAGAAAGCTGACAGAAACGTAGTCACTCGCTCTTTATTGCATAGTGTGGGGTTGGGATATTTGTGTTCAGCCAGATTTCTCATTGTAAGTTCACGGGGTTAAGAATAGAGAAAGCTAAGAATAACGTATGAAATTTGAACTGGCTTTCATCCTTCGCTCCTTTCACACCGTTGGGTTTACAACTGGCCTCCATCCCTCGCTCCTTTTTACATCATTGTGTTTACAAAAGAGCGTTTCTTTTACCGCTAGCTTTGATCAACTGACCAAAAATGATCAACTTTGAATTGGTCCATGTCTGCGGCAGCCTAAATTGTTCCGTGTCTGCGGCAGCCTAAATTGTTCCGTGTCTGCGGCAGCCTAAATTGTTCCGTGTCTGCGGCAGCCTAAATTGTTACGTGTCTGCGGCAGCCTAAATTGTTCCGTGTCTGCGGCAGCCTAAATTGTTCCGTGTCTGCGGCAGCCTAAATTGTTCCGTGTCTGCGGCAGCCTAAATTGTTCCGTGTCTGCGGCAGCCTAAATTGTTCCGTGTCTGCGGCAGCTAGCCGGTTATTTAGTCACCGAAATTGACAAAATCACAAAGACGGGTTTAACAAGAATGAGGAAATTGTCACTTGATTCTATCGTCACTTTTTTGACTTTCAAGCGACGCCTAATAGGGAGGATTTAGGCCAAGTTGGTTTCGTTAAACTATTTATTTGCCTATTCCGAGAGAGCTTTTATAGAGGCGGGGTGAAAAAGGAATGTGTAGGGTACACAGTAGAGGGGTACTCGTGTGTAAGACCTTACCCATAAGGTAAGTCTTACCTTCTGGGTAAGTGATGGCTTCGGAGATTTAACTTCAAGGTTGGGAAAATCCTCATTACAGTTACCAAGTTTAACTTTCAGGAAGTCATTTTTGACCTCTGGTAAACTATTTTTTACTTCCGGTAAACCAAATTTTGACCTCTGGTAAACCAGTTTTAACTTCCCAGATGCCATTTTCAACTTTTGGGTTTCTATTTTAATTTCATTCTTGCATTTTCTTCATAGGGATTACAATTTTTAACTTATTGGACAGTTTTGCCTTCAGAATTAAACTACCTATTTATAAGTATTTATTGTTCTCGATTAAATGAGTTAATTGGGAAATCCCTTTGAGCATGTGTCTATAATCCCTTTGAGCATGTGTCTATAATCCCTTTGAGCATGTGTCTATAATCCCTTTGAGCATGTGTCTATAATCCCTTTGAGCATGTGTCTATAGTCCCTTTGAGCATGTGTCTATAATCCCTTTGAGCATGTGTCTATAATCCCTTTGAGCATGTGTCTATAATCCCTTTGAGCATGTGTCTATACTCCCTTTGAGCATGTGTCTATAATCCCTTTGAGCATGTGTCTATAATCCCTTTGAGCATGTGTCTATAATCCCTTTGAGCATGTGTCTATAATCCCTTTGAGCATCACCTGCATGTGTGCAAGCGGGGTGGGGGGAAGTAGACTTTGCATAAGTCTTATAGTCCCTAAAGGGTAGACTTTGCTTACGTCTTATAGTGCCTAAAGGGTCGTTGGGAACTCATTTAAGTGCAACGTATGTTTTAATCAAATCTAAAAAGTCACAAAATTTTAGTCACAAGTCTTAAAAAGTCACAAAGCTTTAGTCACAAGTCTAAAAAGTCACAAAGTTTTAGTCACAAGTCTAAAAAGTCACAAAGTTTTAGTCACAAGTCTAAAAAGTCACAAAATTTTAGTCACAAGTCTAAAAAATCACAAAGTTTTAGTCACAAGTCTAAAAAGTCACAAAATTTTAGTCACAAGTCTAAAAAATGACAAAGTTTTAGTCACAAGTCTAAAAAGTCACAAAATTTTAGTCACAAGTCTAAAAAATCACAAAGTTTTAGTCACAAGTCTAAAAAGTCACAAAATTTTAGTCACAAGTCTAAAAAATCACAAAGTTTTACTCAAGTCTAAAAAGTCACAAAGCCTCCAGGTAAGGAGGCTTTGTAACGTGATTAGCTGACAATTATAAAGACAAAATTTAAAATAATTTACAAAAATATAACTCATAGGTATTACGGATTTAATGCTGAGATTAGCGCGTCTCTAATGATATCAAATTCTGAATTAAAACCTGTTATCATATTGTCAGCTCTACATGCCCGTGGATCTATCTAGTACAGACTTTAACATATATCGGCTTGTAGAAGTATTGACCAGTTCTTGTATTGAGAGACAATGGAGTCATAGGCAAGGACTCTCAGAAGTAAAGGCAGGTATGAAACCAGATGCCCAGGTAACGTATTAGGTCAAGTGAAGATGCATTTGTTACAGGCAAGGAAACGTAGATTAGATATGTATACGAGTGGGTTAAACATATGTATAAGGAGGTTAGACATATGCATAAGGTTAGACGTGTATAAGTAGGTGAGACGTGTATGAGAAGGTTAGACATGTATGATTAGGTTAGACATGTGTATGAATAGATTAGACATGTATCATTTGGTTAGACTTATATGAGTCGGTTAGACAGATATGAGTATATTAGGAATATATGAGGACAGGATAGCAGCTGGAATATGATGACAGGATTGGCGAGAGATACAGTATAAATGTCAACACAAATGTGCAGGATTAGGATTAATTACCGAGGATTAATATATATATTTTCCCAATATTGTATTATTTGGCTCCATCCTTAACCTGTAACTCAGCCATACACACGTGCAAGTGACGATGTTTTGATCTGTTCTGAGCCCATTAACAATGTCTTGACCAGGGCAAGTAACCAGGAGAGACCGAAAGGTCGTCACATTAGGGTCCAGGGGCGAACCGAAACATCTCCACGACTCGATAAGGCTCCAGGATGGACAGAAACGTCGTCACTTTAGTCTTGCGTGAGTTTCAGTCGTGTTAGCGTGACTTATTCTTTGCGTCTTCGGCGGGGCGCTATTAGTGGCATTTCTAATTATATCAAGAAGACCTTTTACCGAGT
>NC_091227.1:13652761-13680261 GCF_040958095.1 Procambarus clarkii | reverse complement strand
TCGACAGCTCCATAGCCTTCTCGGTCGACAGCTCCCTAGCCTCCACGGTCGACAGCTCCCTAGCCTTCACGGTCGACAGCTTCCTAGCCTCCACGGTCGACAGCTCCCTACCCTTCACGGTCGACAGCTTCCTAGCCTCCACGGTCGACAGCTCCCTACCCTTCACGGTCGACAGCTTCCTAGCCTCCACGGTCGACAGCTCCCTAGCCTTCACGGTCGACAGCTTCCTAGCCTCCACGGTCGACAGCTCCCTAGCCTTCACGGTCGACAGCTCCCTAGCCTTCACGGTCGACAGCTTCCTAGCCTCCACGGTCGACAGCTCCCTAGCCTCCACGATCGACAGCTCCGTAGCCTTCACGGTCGACAGCTTCCTAGCCTCCACGGTCGACAGCTCCCTAGCCTTCACGGTCGACAGCTCCCTAGCCTACACGGTCGACAGCTCCCTAGCCTTCACGGTCGACAGCTCCCTAGCCTTCACGGTCGACAGCTCCCTAGCCTTCACGGTCGACAGCTCCCTAGCCTTCACGGTCGACAGCTCCCTAGCCTCCACGATCGACAGCTCCGTAGCCTTCACGGTCGACAGCTTCCTAGCCTCCACGGTCGACAGCTGCCTAGCCTTCACGGTCGACAGCTCCCTAGCCTTCACGGTCGACAGCTCCCTAGCCTTCACGGTCGACAGCTCCCTAGCCTTCACGGTCGACAGCTTCCTAACCTTCCCGATCGACACCTTCCTAGCCTACACTAGAGATCTCCAAGACAACCTGCTTGTCACTGTGAGAATTAAGAGCCCAGCCTTTAAATTGCAGGCTGGAGTCTCCATCTTAGATAAGGACGCTTCCGGCACTGTGATAATGTACTTTCGTCACT
This sequence comes from Procambarus clarkii, assembly GCF_040958095.1. Lineage (NCBI taxonomy): Eukaryota > Metazoa > Arthropoda > Malacostraca > Decapoda > Cambaridae > Procambarus > Procambarus clarkii. Next base: position 13,679,394 of record NC_091227.1, on the reverse strand, counting down.
AATCCAAGACTTTGATTTATGGACTTTCAATCTTTATAAAAGTGGTTTATTTCTTATATTTTTATCATCCTTCTGCGAGCTTTAAATTGCCAGACGTGAACGCTAGGTTTCGTAAAGCAACAAACTCCGTAAACATTTTTAGTCCATTTTAGTTAAAACATTTTTTTAGTAAACATTTTTTAGTCAATATCAAATAGACTTGCTGGTTAAAGTGTTGCTTAATGACACTTAAAATACCTCAATACGGACTTGTACACTTGGTGAAATCACTTAGAAATCTCTAAGTGTTAAAGAGAATGCAATGTGAAGCTCTTTCTAGTATTACAATCATCACTGTGACTTACCTCAAGGTCCCATATTTGTAGCAGAGTCCGTGGCGTAGCGGTAAGACACTCGCCTGGCGTTTCGCGAGCGCTTTGGCCAGAGTTCGTATCCTGGCCGGGAAGGATTTACTGGGCGCCAATCCTTAACCGTAGCGTCTGTTTAACTCAACAGTAAAATGGGTACCTGGTTGTTGTACAACCAGGTTGGTACCTGGTTGTACCTAGCGATTTGGCGGGTCGTATTCCGGGGGATATTAGAATTAAGGACCTGTCCGAAAGGCTATAGGTGCTGGTGGCTGCACATGAATGTAAGAACTCTTGTATATATATATATATAATATATATATATATATATAATATATATATATATATATATATATATATATATATATATATATATATATATATATATATATATATATATATATATATGTCGTACCTAATAGCCAGAACGCACTTCTCAGCCTACTATGCAAGGCCCGATTTGCCTAATAAGCCAAGTTTTTCTGAATTAATATATTTTCTCAAATTTTTTTCTTATGAAATGATAAAGCTAACCATTTCATTATGTATGAGGTCAATTTTTTTTAATTGGAGTTAAAATTAACGTAGATATGTGACCGAACCTAACCAACCCTACCTAACCTAACCTAACCTATCTTTAAAGGTTAGGTTAGGTTAGGTAGCCGAAAAAGTTAGGTTAGGTTAGGTTAGGTAGTCGAAAAACAATTAATTCATGAAAACTTGGCTTATTAGGCAAATCGGGCCTTGCATAGTAGGCTGAGAAGTGCGTTCTGGCTACTAGGTACGACATATATATATATATATATAAAGACCGAGTAATCGAAACGTGGCGAGCTGTGTCCTTAGAGTTTATTATATTCACTTGGGCATCTTCGGCTTAGCTGATAGTCCTATACTGACTTCTTCACGACTATCAATCCACGTTGATTTTCAGGTGATAAGATAAACAAAACATCAACTACCACTTCTTGTAGGTGCAAGGGGAATGGGGGGGGGGGATGCCTGAACACACTAGCTCCTGGGCCCACGTCTTCTCTATCTATGGTGCAATGATCTATTACTCTCTCTCTCTTGTAGAGAGGCAGGGCATGTTTAGGGCATGACAGGTCTTTATCATGAGGGCATGATCACGTTGATGGCCAGCATTAATGCTTTTATTACTACTGCTTTTAGAAATATATCCAATAGGCCTATTATGTTTGGTCTTATTACCAACTTATATTCATTACTTGCCATTGGATCTCTACTAACAATGACTTAAATCCTTTAATTGTCGCAATTCCATTTGTATGTCGTTTTAGTCTCAACGCTGTTGATCTAATATCTAGGAAGTTAGTAATTTTATGGACACTCGTCGTCCTGTCCACCTGTCCCTCTGTCCACCTGTCCCTCTGTCCACCTGTCCCTCTGTCCACCTGTCCCTCTGCCCACCTGTCCCTCTGTCCACCTGTCCCTCTGTCCACCTGTCCCTCTGTCCACCTGTCCCTCTGTCCACCTGTCCCTCTGTCCACCTGTCCCTCTGTCCACCTGTCCCTCTGTCCACCTGTCCCTCTGTCCACCTGTCTCTGTGTCCACCTGTCCCTCTGTCCACCTGTCCCTCTGTCCACCTGTCCCTCTGTCCACCTGTCCCTCTGTCCACCTGTCCCTCTGTCCACCTGTCCCTCTGTCCACCTGTCTCTGTGTCCACCTGTCCCTCTGTCCACCTGTCCCTATGTCCACCTGTCCCTCTGTCCACCTGTCCCTCTGCCCACCTGTCCCTCTACCCAAGCTGTCCCTCTGCCCACCTGTCCCTCTGTCCACCTGTCCCTCTACCCAAGCTGTCCCTCTGCCCACCTGTCCCTCTGCCCACCTGTCCCTCTGCCCACCTGTCCCTCGGCCCACCTGTCCCTCGGCCCACCTGTCCCTCGGCCCACCTGTCCCTCTGGCCAAGCTGTCCCTCTGCCCACCTGTCCCTCTGCCCACCTGTCCCTCTGCCCACCTGTCCCTCTGTCCACCTGTCCCTCTGCCCACCTGTCCCTCTGCCCAAGCTGTCCCTCTGCCCACCTGTCCCTCTGTCCACCTGTCCCTCTGTCCACCTGTCCCTCTGCCCAAGCTGTCCCTCTGCCCATCTGTCCCTCTGCCCAAGCTGTCCCTCTGCCCACCTGTCCCTCTGCCCACCTGTCCCTCTGTCCACCTGTCCCTCTGCCCACCTGTCCCTCTGTCCACCTGTCCCTCTGCCCACCTGTCCCTCTGTCCACCTGTCCCTCTGCCCAAGCTGTCCCTCTGCCCACCTGTCCCTCTGCCCACCTGTCCCTCTGTCCACCTGTCCCTCTGTCCACCTGTCCCTCTACCCAAGCTGTCCCTCTCCCCACCTGTCCCTCTACCCAAGCTGTCCCTCTGCCCACCTGTCCCTCTGTCCACCTGTCCCTCTGTCCACCTGTCCCTCTACCCAAGCTGTCCCTCTGCCCACCTGTCCCTCTACCCAAGCTGTCCCTCTGCCCACCTGTCCCTCTGTCCACTCTTTCTTCTGCCAACCTGTGTTTCCGTCCATCTGCTGTTCTTTGGTAATTATTCTTAATCACTCGTCTTGATGAGGACAATTCCCCTCGTTACATGCTCTTTAACCCTCGCAATTAATTAACTTGAAAGAAAATGTTTCACACCTTTCAACACTTTTCAGTTTGATGTGAGGAAAGTTGGCAGTCGGCCCAATACTTTAAATGTCGCTACAGAAACTTAGTCGCTTCAAGTTTGAATTCCGGAAGTCCCTGACTTAATCCTGGCGGCTGTCTTAAGTAGCAAATTATCTAAGTAGATGAACACACATTAAGTAAATGGGTGGAGATAATGTTGCTTGGAGGATTTGGGGAATTTAGAGAGTATAGTAGTGTAAATTCGGACGAAGTCAACCTTAACCTCCTTCACCTTAGCTTTGTTTGTAGTGCCCTCTGTATGTGTAGTGCCTTTAGCTTCTCTTATATACTTTGCCTTTAACCTAACAAATCTTTGCCCTAGGTTGGATTAGGTTAGAACTATGGTTGATTAAATGGTAACCAGACCCCAGGGCCAGGCTCGCTTTCCCTTCTCCACCATTTTTCTGAGCTGTGGGGTACAGTGTGGTACAGTGGTAGAGCACTTGCCTGGTCTACTGCCTCTGCGGGGTGCTCTTCCCCGACGCGCGCCAGATGCCTGAAATTGTGTTACCACGCTATTGTGGCTGGCAATTGTGCGAGTTTTGCAATTGGGACGGGATACTGTTGGTAACTTCTGGTGTCTGGGGACCATTCAAGCTGAACGCATGTTGTGTGATACTCAGCTTGATCCTAGCATCTTCAAGGAATTGAAGAAATATGTGGCTATAAACTATTAGTGTAATGGGAGTGTAGAACAGGTGTAGAACAGGTGTAGGTCTCTCATCATTCCTGCCCATATGACGTGACACTTGCAGTACAAGGCTGCTGCTGGTTGAATGTCCTGGTGGCCTAGGTTCCAATTATTGTGGGATCATTGCAGTATTGTTGAAAAATTTATACATTGGACCATTCAAGCTGAACTCGCATACACACGTACACTATAAAATATATATATATATATATATATATATATATATATATATATATATATATATATATATATATATATATATATATATATATATATATATAAAATGCATACTGGATATATTTTTTTTGTGGGGATGGCTATACCTCGTGTTAAGCTTGATCTGCGAAACAAGCATTTATTTTTGTGTGTTTTAGGCAGATGGGTGCCGACCGTCCGTGAATTTTTCACCCAAATTTATCAAATATCTCGCAAAATATTCATTGGCTTGTTGGAGGTGATGGTGAGTGTTGGAGGTGGTGGTGGTGGTGAGAGGTGTGCTGGTGTTGGCATTTGGTGGAGGAGACTAAACGGACCACTATTTTCTGGCTTGATGAAATCCTAACTCAGAACATTGAATCTGTCACACACAGGCGAGTGGTTCATTTCTGAATATTCTCTTCATTTTCCCCAGTCCGGACGTTGTAAGTTTGGATGTGGACCGTTATATGAAGATGCGTTTTTACGTTATATGAAGATGCGTTATTGAGTTACATGAAGATGCGTTATTAAGTTATATGAAGATGCGTTATTGAGTTATATGAAGATGCGTTATTAAGTTATATGAAGATGCGTTATTGAGTTATATGAAGATGCGTTATTAAGTTATATGAAGATGCGTTATTGAGTTATATGAAGATGCGTTATTGAGTTATATGAAGATGCGTTATTAAGTTATATGAAGATGCGTTATTGAAGGTTATCTGTAGGTGCGTTATTGAAACTTAGGATCTGGTCCCAAGAGTATGAGCCGACCCAGATATGAGTGTTTCCCACAATAGTACTTAATACTCTAATTATCCAAATGAAAGCTAATATTTGTTTTCCTTTTTTTAACATTTCCATTTTCCCCTTTTCTTTATATATATATATATATATATATATATATATATATATATATATATATATATATATATATATATATATATATATATGAATCGATTATCTTAAGAGTGACAGAATCGGAAAACCAGTTTGTATGAGTTTTTTAGACGAGTAACTTGACTGAAATAGAAACAAAAAAAATACCTTTTCTCAGGCTATAGCAAGTTTCTTACAATATGAATCGTTCGAGTGAAGCCTCAGCTTAGCTTCTTGCCTACTGTCAAGACATTAATGGTTTGGTCTCTAGGGGGTCACGTCCCCCATCAGAGAAAGAATTGAACTTCTTAAATCTTCGTTTATGGCCTGGTGAGGCATAGAAAAGTGGGTGAGGTTACCTTGAGGTGCTTCCGGGGCTTAGCGTCCCCGCGGCCCGGTCGTCGACCAGGCCTCCTCCCTCGTGACGGGCTAGTTGCTCCTCCGTCTCTACCTTGACCTGTACTGGAGGGTTCTGGAGGTTTGTTATGAAGTTTTGAGGTGTTTAACGTGGGGTTCACGGGCCCGGGCTCACCTGGGGCCAGCTGTGAGGGTTCCCGGGCCCCCGTGTGCCCGCTGCGGGTGTTCTTGAACCTATTTGGGCCCGCTATGGACCCGCTACGAGGGTTCATGAACCCATTTGGGCCCGTTACGAGGATTCATGAACCCATTTGGTCCGCTACGAGAGTTCCCAAGTCCCCATGTGCCCACCGCAAGGTTCTCCGGTTCATCTTGTACCCTCTTCTAGGGTTCAAGAACCACTTTGTGCCCACTTTGACGGTTCACTGCGCCCCCCCCCCCCCCGGACCCACTTGAACCCACTACGAGGGTTCCTGAACCCGAAATATACCCTATTGCTTTCCTTACCAAATCAACACCGTGATTCGACTCGAATAGTCACCCCCCACCCCCCCCCACCCCCTCACTCCCCCCCTGTTTCCCATTATCTGTGATGCTCCCTGCATTAATAACCATTTGTATTTCAACTTATACAAAATACTGTGCGATTAATATCATATATATAAATATAAATATATATATATATATATATATATATATATATATATATATATATATATATATATATATATATATATATATATATATATATATTGCTTTTCACTAAGTAGCAATAAATGAATTTTTGTTTAGAACTATATTATATACAAAATTACTTTTGGTTTTATATATCTACTGAGATATACTACTTGAGTATGTTAGGAGAAGCTCTATACTGTATTGGTCGACTTGTAGGTCGAGTGTGTTCGGTTCACCACCAGTCGAGTCCAACCACTTGGGCTGGACGGTAGAACGACGGTCTCGCTTCATGCAGGTCGACGTTCAATCCCCGACCGTCCACAAGTGGTTGGGCCACCATTCCTTGCCCCCCCGTCCCATTCCAAATGCTTATCCTTGGCCCTTTCTCCTCATAGTTCCCTTCACCACCAGTCGAATATATATTTTATTTTACATACGAATAATTATGTGTTTTCTCATACACAACCACTCGAAATTCACTTCGAATAAATGTGTGATGAAATATAGTTTGTGAACGTGCGTTCGCGCGATTAAATATGCTTGTAAATTTTGTGCGTCCTATTCGCTGGCAAATACAATGCTTAAACATACCACCTTTACCTTAATGGTTGAGAATTATAACAGTGCAAAATTTCGAATCATATTTATGGAAAGTTTAAATAAAATTGTGTTTATAAACCTGAATGGGCTTCCTACAGCACTTGGAGAAACCATTGTCACCCTCTCCAGGGCTTGGGAAGACCATTGTCACCTCCTTCCAGGGCTTGGAGGAGACCATTGTCACCCCTCCAGGGCTTGGAGGAGACCATTGTCACCCCCACAAGGACCTGGGGAGAGGTTATCTCTCCCCAGGAGGAGAGGAGGAGGTCAACACTATCATCACAACTCCCTTTCATAAGGCTGAAAGTTGATGGTTATTGTAAAATTAGCTTGAAAAAAGAGGAGGCGGCACTGAAAAAGACATTGTTTATTGCATTTTGTTCAAAGCTCTCGTTATTCCCAGCCCTTGTGATCAGCTCCCTCAGGTAACGCCAGGTGCAGGCTGGGGCCATTGTTTTCCTGTCTGTCTGTCCTCCTGTGTCTCTGTGTGTGCCTGTCTTCTGTCTGTGTGTGCCTGTCTTCTGTCTGTGTGTGCCTGTCTTCTGTCTGTGTGTGCCTGTCTTCTGTTTCTGTGTGTGCCTGCCTTCTGTCTGTGTGTGCCTGTCTTCTGTCTGTGTGTGCCTGTCTTCTGTCTGTGTGTGCCTGCCTTCTGTTTGTGTGTGTGCCTGTCTTCTGTTTGTGTGTGTGCCTGTCTTCTGTCTGTGTGTGCCTGTCTTCTGTCTGTGTGTGCCTGTCTTCTGTCTGTGTGTGCCTGTCTTCTGTCTGTGTGTGCCTGTCTTCTGTCTGTGTGTGCCTGCCTTCTGTTTGTGTGTGTGCCTGTCTTCTGTTTGTGTGTGTGCCTGTCTTCTGTCTGTGTGTGCCTGTCTTCTGTCTGTGTGTGCCTGTCTTCTGTCTGTGTGTGCCTGTCTTCTGTCTGTGTGTGCCTGTCTTCTGTCTGTGTGTGCCTGCCTTCTGTTTGTGTGTGTGCCTGTCTTCTGTTTGTGTGTGTGCCTGTCTTCTGTCTGTGTGTGCCTGTCTTCTGTCTGTGTGTGCCTGTCTTCTGTCTGTGTGTGCCTGTCTTCTGTCTGTGTGTGCCTGTCTTCTGTTTGTGTGTGTGCCTGTCTTCTGTTTGTGTGTATGCCTGTCTTCTGTCTGTGTGTGCCTGTCTTCTGTCTGTGTGTGCCTGTCTTCTGTCTGTGTGTGCCTGTCTTCTGTTTGTGTGTGTGCCTGTCTTCTGTCTGTGTGTGCCTGTCTTCTGTCTGTGTGTGCCTGCCTTCTGTCTGTGTGTGCCTGCCTTCTGTCTGTGTGTGCCTGTCTTCTGTTTCTGTGTGTACCTGCCTTCTGTCTGTGTGTGCCTGTCTTCTGTTTCTGTGTGTGCCTGCCTTCTGTCTGTGTGTGCCTGCCTTTCTGTCTGTGTGTGCCTGTCTTCTGTCTGTGTGTACCTGTCTTCTGTCTGTCTGTGTGTGCCACAAAGAGCCTCAGAAACAAATGGGGGTATTGCGGTAAAATTTGCGTGTGTGTGTCAATACCAAACTTGGTCTGTTGTAAATAGATTTTGTGGACGAAACTTGTATTTACAGTTGCTGGTGTTGCATCACAAACTAAAAATTTGGATGTTGGCAACATCCCGAGGCGTTGGTGCATTCTGTGTTGCGAGGATTTGAGGGAGAGGTGGATGTTGGAGTGTTTATGTTTAACTTAGTGACGTTGGGACACAAACCAGCTGGGAAAATGGGAAGCATGGAGAGTAAAACTAGTAGAGGCAACAGATAAGACTTTTGCAACTCACCATGTAAGGAAGAACACGTTAAGAAAAAATGATTTTCCTGTCAGACTGGGACCAAATCTTTATACATAGAAAGAGGGAGACATTAATAATGAGGAATATATGTAATGCCACACAGCAAAAGAATGCAACTGTTTTCATTAGAAATAAACGAATCCAAGCATCCCATCTGACTTATTAAGACAAATACGTGATAAACGTCAATAATGATGTGCTTTCATTATTAATAATACAATGGATTTTTAACGAATTAGTCAGTTCCATTAATCATTCGACGTATCATGTTAACAGACGGGTTGTCGCAACGGGTCACTACTGCTTGCTCGTGAAAATCAGTGGAGCAAAATTGGTGATGGAGACTACAAGGGGAATTACCAGAAAGTCTGAGAATTCCCAGGAAAACACTGCGAAAGGAAACTGAACTTGAAACCACCTCGAGAAATGTCAGATTATAGCAAAGACAAAGAAGCGGAGAGTGAATGAATTCCTTCTGTAAGACCAAGAGAGAAGCACAGAAGCAGCCAACGGTTTAACATTGTGTTCAGGAAATGTAAATAACCTACCAGAGTAAATAGGATCATTCATATCCACGTTGGTAGATAATGCTAAGCCCTTGAGGGGGAGTCAAGTCTCGACGTCACTAAGACCTGGACGCGTTGCAGCATTGCGTAGATAGTTGCAACAATTTCATTCAAGAGAAATGAAAAAAAGTTATTACATATGCAAGAGAAAGAATAGTACACGAGCAATACAGGCTAAAAAGGGGGAGGGAGACAACTAGAAATAGAAAGGGTGAAAGATTTTGTAGTTTTAAACTAAACCTCGAACCTGTAGGACACAGCTGCACAATAACGTCTGCAGCTTATGCAAAATTGATAAATATTCGAGTGGATGAGGGCAACTGGAGAGAGAGAGACCTTCAAAACATTATATACAACCAATGTGAAACCTGCTCTGGAATATGCAGCACCGGCCAGGAGTCCTCAAACAGAAAACCACTTAATTAGAGAATGTTGAGCAATATGTAATTATATTGATCCTAGAAGTGAGAGGACTTCACCGGGAGTGTGTTGAAAATCAACCCGTAAGGAGAAAAGAAGGAACAGCTAAGTTAGTTTAACGAGTAAAATACCGAGAAGAATACCTAGAGTCGTAGACGAGGTAACGTTCAAAATGAGATATATTAAGACCAGAGGACACCAGTGAAGCTGGTGGCATATGAGGAATATCAGGAAACACGTCTCTAGTGTATAAACACGAACACTGCATTAACACATCAGAGGCTGGAGCGCTAATTCTCTCTCTCTCTCTCTCTCTCTCTCTCTCTCTCTCTCTCTCTCTCTCTCTCTCTCTCTCTCTCTCTCTCTCTCTCTCTCTCTCTCTCTCTCTCTCTCTCCCTCCCTCTCTCTCCCTCTCTCTCTCTCGTGTTTATCAAGTGTGGCAGCGACAGAAGCTGTCCTCAGAACTTGTGCCATTACCACGTCTCATATGGTCAGAGTTACCTTATTGTGGGCGAGATGGGGAAGAACTCTGCGCGGATGAGCAGTGTTGGGGGAGATTAGTGGCAAGATGCGAGTTGTGGAGAATGATGTAATGAGAAGAGTCGGGGTGAAGAGGAGTTGGGGAGGAGCCACATCGTTCTCGTTAGCCTCGTTCGTTTATACATGTACAATCTTACTTAGAAAAATGTACACTCCATCAAGTGTTGACTGTGTGGGCATTTGTGCAGAGTTAAGACCAAGTGAAGGAGATATAATTGTGACGTTATGAAATGAATTATAGAATGTAAAACCTTTTGTTCCTGGGGGAGCAAGTGAGACTTTAATTGCTTATAGAGAAATAATAATTAAAGTATAGAGAAATTTCTATTATTCCCTCCCCTCAAACTTTGCCCTTTGCTTAAGACAGCTTAGCGAAGACTTCGTGAGGGTACTTGAAGGCTGCCGACTCTTTATCTTAAGCTGTGACGCATTATTTCATAAGTCGGCAGCCTTCAGGTTGCCTTCAAGATGTCTTCCCTAAGCTGTCTTAGGCACAGATCTAGTCAAAGTCTAAGGGGAATAATATAAAAATTTTATACTTTCGAGACAGAAAATATCACTTGCTACTGAGGAATAAAAACTTATTCATTGTGTAATTAAACGTATGATTGAATGGATCAATGGATCAGTGAATGGATGAGTGAATAGATCAATACATCAATGGGTTCATCAACTCGTCCCTCTCATTTAACGCCGTATGTTTCTACCCAATCAACCAATCCGTTAAAAAATGCAATGTATTAGTAAAAACTAAATCATGGTAATATTGACGATTTGTACGCATCGGCCTACATAGATTTAAGTGGGTTGCTTGGGGTCATACGGTTCTATTTAGGCATAATTCAAATTTATACGATTCACGTGTCAAATTCAAAGATCGATAAAACGCGCCGGGTTGCAGATAAGAAAATAGATAAGGGGGGGAGTCTTTGTTGTTCTTCTGTCAAAAATAATCCAAAACAAGTCCTGCTCTGTCTAAAATTCTTCAACACAAGTTCTTCTGTCTAAATTCTCCAAATAATCCATTTCAGCCCCGTAAGAGAACTCCCTAACTGATGATTACAGAGGAGAGGAGGCGGCGTCAGTTGGTGGGGTTCTCAGCGCGAGGCGGTGGAAAAAAAGGCGCCAGTAAATGGCGCCACCAGCTCGTTTCCCGCCAATTTCTGTTGTCACGTAGGCTTGCGAATGAGTGATGCCCTTTTCTGATAGACGCCCCGTTCCAATAGAAGCCCCGTTTTGATAGACGCCCCGTTCCGATAGAAGCCCCGTTTTGATAGACGCCCCGTTCCGATAGAAGCTCCGTTTTGATAGACGCCCCATTCCGATAGAAGCCCCGTTCCGATAGACGCCCCGTTCCGATAGAAGCCCTGTTCCGATAGAAGCCCCGTCACGATAGAAGCCCCGTCACGATAGAAGCCCCGTCACGATAGAAGCCCCGTCCCGATAGAAGCCCCGTCACGATAGAAGCCCCGTCACGATAGAAGCCCCGTCACGATAGAAGCCCCATCACGATAGAAGCCCCGTCACGATAGAAGCCCCGTCACGATAGAAGCCCCGTCACGATAGAAGCCCCGTCCCGATAGAAGCCCCGTCCCGATAGAAGCCCCGTCACGATAGAAGCCCCGTCACGATAGAAGCCCCGTCACGATAGAAGCCCCGTCCCGATAGAAACCCCGTCACGATAGAAGCCCCGTCCCGATAGAAACCCCGTCCCGATAGAAGCCCCGTCACGATAGAAGCCCCGTCCCTATAGAAGCCTCGTCCCGATAGAAGCCCCGTCCCGATAGAAGCCCCGTCCCGATAGAAGCCCCGTTCCGATAGAAGCCCCATCACGATAGAAGCCCCGTCACGATAGAAGCCCCGTCACGATAGAAGCCCCGTCACGATAGAAGCCCCGTCACGATAGAAGCCCCGTCCCGATAGAAACCCCGTCACGATAGAAGCCCCGTCACGATAGAAGCCCCGTCACGATAGAAGCCCCGTCACGATAGAAGCCCCGTCACGATAGAAGCCCCGTCCCGATAGAAACCCCGTCACGATAGAAGCCCCGTCACGATAGAAGCCCATTTCTGATAGAAGCTTATTTGAAGGTTTTAAGTTCAGCAGCATCGGCCGCTCAGTCAGTGCTTTTTTTTTTAGAAGCGATTTTGTTTATCAGTTGTTAAAAAAAGTACCTTAGGGGAAGATAACAGCAACTGCCTTAGTGTCTGATATTAATTTTGGGTTGAAAGTCACTTTTTGGAGGTAACTGCGTTCTTGACAATGGTGATGGTGGTGGTGCTTTTGACAGTGTTGATGGTGCTTTTGACAGTGTTGACGGTACTGGGGTTGGTCGCCCCAGGTCACCTGTGTACAGATCCTGTCTCGGGCCGTCCCAGATCTCGCCTGGACAGATCCTGTCCGGAAAGATCCCTTTGGACTGATCCCTCCTGGACAGATCTCACCTGGACAGATCTCACCTGGACAGATCCCGTCCGGACAGATCTCACCTGGACAGATCCCGTCCGGACAGATCCCGTCTGGACAGATCCCGTCCTTGCCACCTCTGGGATACCCAATATCAGATATTCAGTTTCAGCTTCGACGGTCAAGCAAAAATTTACATATAATGAGATAGCGATGATCGACGCACGACTGTCGGCACACCCTGGACAACGCCGGTGGTTATCGCCGGTGTTGGTGGTTAACGGTAGTGTTGGTGGTTAACGCCGGTGTTGGTGGTTAACGGTAGTGTTGGTGGTTAACGCTAGTGTTGGTGGTTAACGCCGGTGTTGGTGGTTATCGCCGGTGTTGGTGGTTATCGCCGGTGTTGGTGGTTAACGCTGGTGTTGGTGGTTAACACTGGTGTTGGTGGTTAACGCCGGTGTTGGTGGTTAATGCCAGTGTTGGTGGTTAACGCTGGTGTTGGTGGTTAACGCTGGTGTTGGTGGTTAACGCCGGTGTTGGTGGTTAACGGTAGTGTTGGTGGTTATCGCCGGTGTTGGTGGTTATCGCCGGTGTTGGTGGTTAACGCCGGTGTTGGTTGTTAACGCTGGTGTTGGTGGTTAACGCTGGTGTTGGTGGTTAACGGTAGTGTTGGTGGTTAACGCTAGTGTTGGTGGTTAACGCCGGTGTTGGTGGTTATCGCCGGTGTTGGTGGTTATCGCCGGTGTTGGTGGTTAACGCTGGTGTTGGTGGTTAACGCTGGTGTTGGTGGTTAACGCCGGTGTTGGTGGTTAACGGTAGTGTTGGTGGTTAACGCCGGTGATGGTGGTTAACGCTGGTGTTGGTGGTTAACGCTGGTGTTGGTGGTTAACGGTAGTGTTGGTGGTTAACGCCGGTGTTGGTGGTTAACGCTAGTGTTGGTGGTTAACGCTGGTGTTGGTGGTTAACGCTGGTGTTGGTGGTTAACTCTAGTGTTGGTGGTTAACACCGGTGTTGGTGGTTAACACCGGTGTTGGTGGTTAACGCTAGTGTTGGTGGTTAACGCTGGTGTTGGTGGTTAACACCGGTGTTGGTGGTTAACGCTAGTGTTGGTGGTTAACGCTGGTGTTGGTGGTTAACGCCGGTGTTGGTGGTTAACGCTAGTGTTGGTGGTTAACACCGGTGTTGGTGGTTAACGCTGGTGTTGGTGGTTAACTCTAGTGTTGGTGGTTAACGCCGGTGTTGGTGGTTAACGCCGGTGTTGGTGGTTAACGCTAGTGTTGGTGGTTAACGCTGGTGTTGGTGGTTAACGCCGGTGTTGGTGGTTAACGCTAGTGTTGGTGGTTAACGCTGGTGTTGGTGGTTAACGCCGGTGTTGGTGGTTAACGCTAGTGTTGGTGGTTAACGCCGGTTTTGGTGGTTAACGCCGGTGTTGGTGGTTAACGCTGGTGTTGGTGGTTAACGGTAGTGTTGGTGGTTAACGCCGGTGTTGGTGGTTAACGCTAGTGTTGGTGGTTAACGCCGGTGTTGGTGGTTAACGCTGGTGTTGGTGGTTAACGCTAGTGTTGGTGGTTAACGCCGGTGTTGGTGGTTAACGCTAGTGTTGGTGGTTAACGCTAGTGTTGGTGGTTAACGCCGGTTTTGGTGGTTAACGCCGGTGTTGGTGGTTAACGCTGATGTTGGTGGTTAACGGTAGTGTTGGTGGTTAACGCCGGTGTTGGTGGTTAACGCTAGTGTTGGTGGTTAACGCCGGTGTTGGTGGTTAACGCTGGTGTTGGTGGTTAACGCTAGTGTTGGTGGTTAACGCCGGTGTTGGTGGTTAACGCTAGTGTTGGTGGTTAACGCCGGTGTTGGTGGTTAACGCCGGTGTTGGTGGTTAACGCTGGTGTTGGTGGTTAACGGTAGTGTTGGTGGTTAACGCTGGTGTTGGTGGTTAACGCCGGTGTTGGTGGTTAACGCTAGTGTTGGTGGTTAACGCCGGTGTTGGTGGTTAACGCCGGTGTTGGTTGTTAACGCCGGTGTTGGTGGTTAACGCTGGTGTTGGTGGTTAACGCTGGTGTTGGTGGTTAACGCCGGTGTTGGTGGTTAACGCCGGTGTTGGTTGTTAACGCTGGTGTTGGTGGTTAACGCCGGTGTTGGTGGTTAACGGTAGTGTTGGTGGTTAACGCCGGTGTTGGTGGTTAACGCCGGTGTTGGTGGTTAACGCCGGTGTTGGTGGTTAACGGTAGTGTTGGTGGTTAACGCCGGTGTTGGTGGTTAACGCTGGTGTTGGTGGTTAACGGTAGTGTTGGTGGTTAACGCCGGTGTTGGTGGTTAACGCCGGTGTTGGTGGTTAACGCCGGTGTTGGTGGTTAACGCCGGTGTTGGTGGTTAACGCTAGAGTCAATGGTGCAAGACTTACGACGTCCTCTTGCCTATTACGATTTTTTTTTACTGAATTGGCCAATCCGTTAAAATTTAGACGTATTAGTAAACATTAAAATGCCCATGATATTGACGTTTTCTATGCCTTGACCTCGAAGGTTTGGTGGGTTGCTTGGGGTTGTAGGTGTCACAACCAGTTTATTATTATTTTTAATACAGCATTTTGAATGTTCACTTTTGACACATGTTGACACGTGAACACGTCTTGGGAACACGTCACTGAATCTGAACATGTGAACAACGGTCTCCAGGTTATTTAAGTGAGTAGTTCGAGGTTAAAACTCGCGGGGAAAATAGTTGAGTCTACCCGATAACCCACTAGAGAACGGGCTGCCGCTCGTCCAACGCGAGACAGAAAACGTGTTGTGTCTCATTCTCTGGCAGACTGAGCGATTCGAGGAAATAGCGTTGAGAGCCAGAACTCGACAAGCATTTCAACAGTTAACGAGCTTGGGAACGGTGTGCCGAGGTCGTTCGCGACCCGAGGTTATTGTTATGGACTACCTTATGTTGCTCCAGTGCTCATTAACTGTTTAGATAAATGCAAACTACACTGTCAGGATTGAGGACAGGTGGAATTGAGGACGTCATAAGGAAGACTTCCTGCAGGTGGAATGAAGAGTTTGATATATTTCATGAATGTTATATGATATATGTGTGGTCGTGACGGGGTGTCGGGAGCAGTGGTGCAGTCTACCTGCAGTGATGGTTCCCGGCTCAGTTACGGGTCTTCTGTCAAGTGCTAAGTCAGGAATTATGTTTTGGATTCCTTAATGACGGGGAGGCTTCCTCTGTTAAGGCGAGGCTTCCTCCGTTAATGCGAGGCTTCCTCTGTTAAGGCGAGGCTTCTTCCGTTAAGGCGAGGCTTCCTCCGTTAAGGCGAGGCTTCCTCCGTTAAGGCGAGGCTTCCTCCGTTAAGGCGAGGCTTCCTCCGTTAAGGCGAGGCTTCCTCCGTTAAGGCGAGGCTTCCTCCGTGAATGAAAGGTTGGCTCGCTTCTCTGGTCAGTGGAGGCAGTATTTGTTTCGAAATGGAAGCCCCTATTTAACAGGAGAAGGCTTCTCAATGATGTCTTGAACGGCTGATAAATGGCAAGAAATCCGTCTGAAGATCTGAGGGCCATGATTCATCAAGCACTTGCCCGTCACTTACGGAACCTATACATCTTTCCTCAATTACTATGGTTTAGTAAATATTAAATTGTTTACGAGCTAACTTCGAAACCTCACAATCAAGGTTGTTATTGCTTTAAAACAATTGAAGTACCTTGGCGTCCATAAACTGTTTAATAAATGTTGAGAGATTCACAGTTCACGTGTCAGAAGCCTGTTTTCTGTCAAACAGGACTCAGCGAGTAACGGTCAACCATATAAAATCTAGTCCAAGTGCAGTTAAAAGCTCTGTACCTCAGGGTACAGTCCTTGCACCGCTGCTTTTCCTTATTCTCATATCAGATATAGACACAAATACAAGTCACAGCTTCGTATCATCCTTTGCAGATGACACAAAAATCAGTATGAAAATTATCTCGGCTCAAGACACTGAAAAACTTCAAGCTGATATTAATAAAGTTTTCGACTGGGCATCAGAAAATAACATGATGTTTAACAGTGATAAATTTCAGGTACTCAGGTACGGTAAAAATGAGGACCTTAAACATAATACAGAGTACAAAACACAATCAAATGTACCCATAGTAGGAAAATAGCATGTAAAGGATTTGGGAATAATAATGTCTGACGATCTAACGTTTAAGGAGCATAACCAAGCAAATATTGCGACAGCCAGAAAATGATAGGATGGATTACGAGAACTTTCAAATCCAGGGATCCCATCACAATGGTTGTACTCTTCAAGTCACTTGTGTTGTCCCGTCTTGAGTACTGCTCAGTACTCACTTCCCCCTTCAGAGCAGGAGAGATTGCTGAAATAGAGGGAATACAGAGAACATATACGGCACGCATAGACGCAATAAAGCACCTAAATTATTGGGCTCGTCTCAAAGCCCTTCAAATGTACTCACTAGAAAGAAGACGAGAGAGATATCAAATAATATACACCTGGAAGATACTGGAGGGCCAAGTACCAAATCTACACAGTAAAATAACAACGTACTGGAGTGAACGATATGGAAGAAAATGTAGAATAGAACCAGTGAAGAGCAGAGGTGCCATAGGCACAATCAGAGAACACTGTATAAACATCAGAGGTCCGCGGTTGTTCAACACCCTCCCAGCAAGCATAAGAAATATTGCCGGAACAACCGTGGACATTTTCAAGAGGAAACTAGATTTATTCCTCCAAGGAATGCCGGACCAACCGGGCTGTGGTGGGTATGTGGCCCTGCGGGCCGCTCCAAGCAACAGCCTGGTGGACCAAACTCTCACAAGTCAAGCCTGGCCTCGGGCCGGGCTTGGGGAGTAGAAGAACTCCCAGAACCCCATCAACCAGGTATCAACCAGTGATTGAGGAAAGATGTACAGGTTTTGTAGGCAAACTCGCGAGCTTGATGAATCCTTGAGAATATGATACCCCCGTTTGGAAGATGTTCTTCATGTAGTGGGTAGCTATTTGTCACCCAGCTGGAGAGAATCTTTCAAGTTCTGTAAGATTACCTAAGAATCAGCTTATTATTATTAACATCTTTATTGACAAAATTAATTACAATTTTGCCTAATCTGAGGATTTTGATAGTCTTATTAAAGTGATTTTTGATAGTCTTTAATTATTAAAGTGAGGATAATGCTGGTATTCACTGTCACGCAGGACAGAGGGTCATACAATAGGTCTAATCTGTAGGCTGAAGCACATATATATCATGGTTACAATCAATGTTTTAATGTATGGATATGTGAAAACAACTGTGAATCAGCTGTGTCAAAACCCTCCTTTTGGAGTTGATATCATTGAGGAGGAGAGACTCTGTGATCCCTTGTTGGCTGAGATGCTGTATACAGGCCAAGGTGAATATGTTAGTAAGTAGTAGATCACATCAGGCAGCACGGGGCTTGTAGCTACGAGCAGGCAGCTACGAGGAGGCAGCTACCAGCAGGCAGCTACCAGCAGGCAGCTACCAGCAGGCAGCTACCAGCAGGCAGCTACGAGGAGGCAGCTACCAGCAGGCAGCTACGAGGAGGCAGCTACCAGCAGGCAGCTACCAGCAGGCAGCTACGAGGAGGCAGCTACCAGCAGGCAGCTACCAGCAGGCAGCTACCAGCAGGCAGCTACCAGCAGGCAGCTACGAGGAGGCAGCTACCAGCAGGCAGCTACCAGCAGGCAGCTACCAGCAGGCAGCTACCAGCAGGCAGCTACCAGCAGGCAGCTACCAGCAGGCAACTACCAGCAGGCAGCTACGAGGAGGCAGCTACCAGCAGGCAGCTACCAGCAGGCAGCTACCAGCAGGCAGCTACGAGGAGGCAGCTACCAGCAGGCAGCTACCAGCAGGCAGCTACCAGCAGGCAGCTACCAGCAGGCAGCTACGAACAGGCAGCTACGAGCAGGAAACTACGAACGAATAAACAATTGAAATCAAAACAATTCCCGTTGCACGGGACAGGAAGCCTGCAGTTAGTCTTCTGAAGGCCAACTGCGGACCTGCCCGCAGGATGCAACCATTAACCTTTGTCTATACTCCCGGGTATCTGTTTTACTGCTAGGTGAACAGGCGCATCAGGTGAAAGTAAACGTGCCCAACCGTTTTTGTCCTGCCTGGAAATTGAACCCGGGTCCCTCGATTGTGGATCAAGGCTGTAGACTACTATGCTAAAGGACCCAGTAAGCAGTATCTTCTATCTTGAAGTTATCTTGAGAGGATTTCGGGGTTTAGTGTCCCCGCGGCCCGGTCCTCGACCAGGCCTCCACCCCTCCAGGAAGCAGCCCGTGACGGCTGACTAACACCCAGGTACCTATTTACTGCTAGGTAACAGGGGCATAGGGTGAAAGAAACTCTGCTAATTGTTTCTCGCCGGCGCCTGGGATCGAACCCAGGACCACAGGATCACAAGTCCAGCGTGCTGTCCGCTCGGCCGACCGGCTCCGGTATATAAGCATATAAGTATATAAGCATACTTATATATGTTAACCAGGTTAGCATACATGTAGGTAAAATATAGGATAATTAACAAAACTGTTCATCGTAAATTACATCATATAATGACAAGATTAATTGATGTATTGAATTATAGGTAAAATAATTGATAATGCAGACGAGGAGTCACAATAACGTGGCTGAATTATGTTGACCAATCCACACACTAGAAAGTGAAGGGACGACGACGTTTCGGTCCGTCCTGGACCATTCTCAATTCACAATCGACTTGAGAATGGTCCAGGACGGACCGAAACGTCGTCGTCCCTTCACTTTCAAGTGTGAGGTTTTGCTCAACATAATTCAACAAATGATTCCACTTGTACATTTATAGGTTTGCAATATGGAGGTGTGAGGCAGGTGTCCCCAGGAGGCGTCTTAACTCTTATCTCTAGCCCCCAGGAGGCGCTGTGAGGCTGCCGTCTCCTGTTATCTTGGAGCCCCATCTCTCTCTCTCTCTCTCTCTCTCTCTCTCTCTCTCTCTCTCTCTCTCTCTCTCTCTCTCTCTCTCTCTCTCTCTCTCTCTCTCTCTCTCTCTCCTCGTGGTTATCATACTGGCTTGGGGTAGGCGGCGGGGATGTGGCGCAGACACTAGAGCAGTGATTTCTGATTTTTCCAAACACCTTCTCGTCTGTGGACCTCCGTCAGACTTTGTTCTCGACTGTGGACCCCCGTCAGACTTTGTTCTCGACTGTGGACCCCCGTCAGACTTTGTTCTCGTCTGTGGACCCCCGTCAGACTTTGTTCTCGTCTGTGGACCCTCGTCAGACTTTGTTCTCGTCTGTGGAACTCCGTCAGACTTTGTTCTCGCCTGTGGACCCCCGTCAGCCTTTGTTCTCGTCTGTGGACCCCCGTCAGTCTTTGTTCTCGCCTATGGACCCCCGTCAGCCTTTGTTCCCGTCTGTGGACCCCCGTCAGACTTTGTTCCCGTCTGTGGACCTCGTGAAATTCATCAGCGGATGAATGATGAATTAGGTGGGGACCCACAGCACCAGACCAATGATGGCCTCAGCTCTGAAGGAGTTCATTCCTCGCCAGATGATGGGTGACTGGAGTTACCATTATATAAATAAATAAATAATAAATAAATGTTTATTTAGGTAAGGTACATACATACAAGAGTTGTTGCTATTGATATTGCTGCTCACTTTCCCCCCCTTTTGCCTGTAACACTCTCTCCTTGAGTTATGCTGTAGACTCGCATCTTCCCCTTGCCTGTGAACCTCATGGCTTGGTTTATAGACTCGCTTCTCCTTATCTATAAACCTCTCAACTTGGTTTAGACCTTTTCAAGCTGCAGACTTCAGATATCTCCTCGGAGAGACGAGACAGGAAAGGTTTACCAGTTTGAGGAAGAGGGAGGGAGAGAGAGGAAGAGGGAGTGATCATCATCTCAGCGCGGAGGTTCGGAAGATTTGAGGCCTGTAAGTTACTCTGCCACTCTGGGGGGCTAGATTCACGAAGCTGTTACGCAAGCACTTACGAACATGTACATCTTTTCTCAAAATTTGGCGGCTTTGTTTACAAATATTAAACGGTTAATGAGCTCGGAAACACCAGGAGGCTGTTTATAACAATAACAACAGTTGACTGGGAAGTTTTCAAGCTTGTAAAACTGTTTTATAAATGTAACCAAAGCCATCAAGGATTGAGGAAAGATGTACACGTTCGTAAGTACTTTCGTAACTGCTTCGTGAATCTGGCCCCAGGGTCACAAGGATGTGTGGCAGGGGTGGTCTTCCGTCCAAACTGTATCTTCCTCAATACTTTAAACATGAGCGGCCACAAAACACATCTCTGGCCTCATATTATCTCCCAAGGTGTCCCTTAAATACCTCGCTTTTATGATTAATCTTAAGTGTTTAACAATTTAAAAGCCTGAATACCTTGTGTGTCATTTTCACAACTAAATCCATATATTTAGTATACACCATTTGTGTCACAGACATGAAACAAACTTTATTTTTTAGGCTGCAAAGCCAAACTGTCCTCTTAAAAAGAACGTCGCTTTTTGGCCGTTTGCCCGTATGGCCGAATATGGACGTAATTTGAAAATGAAAATAAATTAGGGATTTTTTTTTTCAACAACAGTAAGTTAAGGGTTCTCTGATAGGTTAGGTGGGCAGGAAATTCTCATAAATTTTCAAAACGGTATGAAAAACGTTAAAGGAAAGTTTCCTCTTCTAACCTTACCGAGTAAGCCGGACGACTCAAACAGAAAACGGAACAGTACGTCACTTTTGTGAGTCGATTTTATTTCAAATTACGTCCAAATTTGGCCAGAGTGCCGCGCATACCAGCCAAAAGTGACGTTATTTTTCAGAGGACGGGTTGTGCAAAGAGCTCGTAGATATAGTTGAGTTTACGTTCCTGTTTTGATCCCGTTCTCTATGTTGATGGTCAGTGTTCTCAGCATTGTTAAAACTTTAACTTTGTTAATGTTCCATTTATTAGGCTGTGTAATTATATATCTATATTATTATTCCTCAGGTCGGTTCACCGTGAGTTAATGTCTGAGGAGATGGATTATTGTGAGTATCTGAGATTGTCATTTGTTTTGAAATTGCTGGGTTTTTCTTCCCCCTAGCAAGCGCAACTCTACCTTGAAAGCCCCAAGCTTAAACACCGAGATAAATATGCAATAATATATGAACGGTAGTTGAATGCAGTCTTTATAGTTGATGGGTCAATCATGCTACAAATTGGGACAAGGCAAAGTGTATTGCCTTTAATAACGATTTCCTAGAGTCTGACTCAGCCTTCATTGTGCATTGCAATAAGACTTAAAACACTAACAATGGTATGTACAAGGTCGATTCATTCCTATCTGGCATAATTTGTTGGAATGTTCAAATTATCTTAGGCATTTGTTAAGTTAAACTGTTTCTACTTTCTTAGCTAGCTCTCAGTTTGGGCTGGGCTGCACTCCAGGGGCCAGATTCACGAAGAAGTTACGCAAACAGTTACGAACCTGAACATCTTTTCTCAATCTTTGTCGGCTTTGTTTATAATTATTAAACAGTTAATGAGCTCCGAAGCACCAGGAGGCTGTTTATAACGATAACAACAGTTGATTGGCAAGTTTTCATACTTGTAAACTGTTTAATAAATGTAACCAAAGCCGTCAACGATTGAGGAAAGATATACACGTTCGTAAGTGCTTGCGTAAGTGCTTCGTGAATCTGGCCCCTTGGGCTTTTGCTGTAAGTCAGAGATTAGTGCATGTTTTATCCCGCTTGGGCACAGTCTTATTTTCACTCGGTCTTTAATTCATTACCGTCGGGTTTAATAGGTTAGTTTATCATGTGTGTGTTTCTCGTTTTCTTTGTTTTCCTTCCTGTATTGACCTCCATTTGTGCTAGTTGAAAGCTTCGTTTTCTTTCTTCTGCACGTGTCTGCCCCTCATTCTATTGCTCTGATGGGGCTGGTTTGATTATTATTATTGTGAGAATAGTCTCTGTTTCCCACGGCTGACTTCAAGTAGCACAGAGCATCTACCTGCGAGTGAACTAACTATGGGAACTCTACCTGCGTGAGCGCTGAGTCTACCTCCACTAACAGTAGACTAAAGTCTAGCTTGTCTGGTATCACTTGAGAGGCCGTCATACTAGCGTGTATAATGATGCCGAAGGTCAGGTCATCCTATACGGTCAGGTCAGGATTGGTGACGTAGCTGTGACGTCACGACTACGTCATGTTGCCCCCTACTCTTCCCTAGCAAGACCCTAACCTTTGTCCCTACTCTTCCCTAGCAAGACACTAACCTTTGCCCCCTACTCTTCCCTAGCAAGACCTTAACCCTTGTCCCTAACAAGTCCACACTTCTCTCTAGCAAGTAAGTACCCGCTCTTCCCTAGCAAGCCGTCCCTATGTTGCCTCCCTCCCAATGGGTGAGGGAGGGAGGGAGAGGGACCATGTGCTGGGTGAGGGAGGGAGGGAGAGGGACCATGTGCTGGGTGAGGGAGGGAGGGAGAGGGACCATGTGCTGGGTGAGGGAGGGAGGGAGAGGGACCATGTGCTGGGTGAGGGAGGGAGGGAGAGGGACCATGTGCTGGGTGAGGGAGGGAGGGAGCTGGTCGTCGTCCGATGCTACCTGGTTCCATCATAATAAAGCACCTAATTTGCATACGCCTGCAGTTTTCCGTGAGAAGTATTGCCTCCCCCGCGGGTTACTGTTATCCGTAAGGTGTCCCTCACTGTTGGTGGTGGGGCTCACCCACTTGTGCTTGTGGGGGTTGGGCTCTAGCTCTTTGGTCCCGCCTCTCAACTGGTGTACAGATTCCTGAGCCTACTGGGCTCTATCATATCTACATTTGAAACTGTGTATGGAGTCAGCCTCCACCACATCACTGCCTAATGCATTCCATCGGTTAACTACTCTGACACTGAAAACGTTCTTTCTAATGTGTCTGTGGCTCATCTGGGTACTAAGTTTCCACCTGTGTCCCCTTGTTCGTGTCCTACCCGTGTTGAATAGTTTGTCTTTGTTCACCCTGTCATTTCTCTTGAGAATTTTATAGGTGGTTATCATGTCTCCCCTTACTCTTCTGGCTTCCTGGGACGTGACGTTCAGCTCCCATAGCCTTTCTTCGTAGCTCATACCTCTCAGTTCTGGGACTAGTCTGCCAGCGTACTTCTCAATCGTCTCTAACTTTGTCATGTTTTTAACTAGGAATGGACTCCAGGCTGGAGCTGCATATTCCAGGATTGGTCTGACATAAATGGTATGAAAGGTTCTAAAGACAGTTCTTATGTTGGCCAGTCTAGCATATGCCGCTGATTATATCCTTTTGATGTGGGCCTCTGGGGACAGGTTCGGTGTGATATCAACCCTTCCCCCCCATATATTTCTCTATTTGACTCTTGCAGGATTTCACCTCCCAGATGGTACCTTGTGTTCAGCCTTCTGCTCCCTTCGCCTAATTTCATTACTTTGCACTTTCCTGAGTTGAACTTTAGTAGCCATTTTCTAGACCATTCCTCCAGTTTGTCCAGGTCGTCCTGTAGTCTCCATCTTCATCTGTCTTGATTCTTCTCATAATTTTTGCATCAGCAAACATTTAGAGGAATGAGTCTATACCCTCTAGAAGATCGTTTACATATATTAGAAACAGGATGGGACCAAGTACAAGCCCCTGTGGGACTCCGCTGGTGACATCTCGCCACTCTGATGTCTTCCCCTTTCACAGTTACTCGCTGCTTCCTGTTGCTTAGATACTCCCTTATCCACTGGAGTACCTTACCTTTTACTCTTGCCTGTTGCTCCAAGGTTTTGTAACAGCCTTTTGTGAGGTACTGTGTCAAAGGCTTTTTTGACAGTTCAAGAAAAATGCAGTCTACCCACCCTTCTCTTTCCTGCCTAATTTTTAGTTGCTTGGTCATAGAATTCTATTAAACCTGCGAGGCACCATCTCTGAACCCATGCTGGTGGTGTGCTACAAAGCTATTTCCCTCCAGATGCTCTACGAGCCTTTTCCTCACCATCTTCTTCATGGTGATGGTGGTGTTTGTGCTGGAGGATGGTGATTGTCCTGTTACTGGTTGTGGTGGTGGTTGTGGTAGTGGTGGTGGTGGTGGAGGTAAATGAGTTGTAGGAACTAGTGTGAATGTATTTATGATGATCAGACGATGGCTATGAAAGTAGCATTATCTTTTTATTTTTACTCATGGGCTCATTTTTACTCATCATTCTCGGCCTTTTTACTCACCCCGTCCATTATCCCCCTCATCCTACCCCCCCCCTCCCCTTTATCCCAGTCATCTCCGACACATTTTCCCTTATATCTCTTCCTCCTCTCCCTCCCTCCTCTCCTACCTCTTTCCCCTCACCCCCCCCCCCATTCCCTCACCATCCCACCCCCTCCCTGCCCTCTTCCTGCGTTCTCCAAGTCTTCCTTCAAGTCCAGTGTGTAGGGCAAGTCTGAATGCCAAGGGCTGGCCTCAATGACCTCAAGTTGGCTTCATGCTTCAAGTCTGAATTCTTTGCCTATTAAATTCAGCCGAGTCGTTTCCACGTAATAGATTTGAGAATATTCAGTGGGTCTTGGTGGGAGGGGATGGGGGGGGGGGTTTAGTGGTCAGTGGAAGCCGTCGTTAGTGGTGGAGGTGGTCCATCAGTGACTTGACAGTGGTGGAGGTGGTCCATCAGTGACTTGACAGTGGTGCAGGTGGTCCATCAGTGACTGACAGTGGTGGTGGTGGTCCATCAGTGACTGACAGTGGTGGAGGTGGTCCATCAGTGACTAGCAGTGGTGGTGGTGGTCCATCAGTGACTAGCAGTGGTGGAGGTGGTCCACCAGTGACTGGCAGTGGTGGAGGTGGTCCACCAGTGACTGGCAGTGGTGGAGGTGGTCCACCAGTGACTGGCAGTGGTGGAGGTGGTCCACCAGTGACTGGCAGTGGTGGAGGTGGTCCACCAGTGACTGGCAGTGGTGGAGGTGGTCCACCAGTGACTGGCAGTGGTGGAGGTGGTCCACCAGTGACTAGCAGTGGTGGTGGTGGTCCACCAGACACTGACCAGTGGTGGAGGTGGTCCACCAGACACTGACCAGTGGTGGTGGTGGTCCACCAGACACTGACCAGTGGTGGAGGTGGTCCACCAGACACTGACCAGTGGTGGTGGTGGTCCACCAGAGACTGGCAGTGGTGGAGGTGGTCCACCACTGGTGAGTGTCAAGTGAGGTTGAGCGACCCTGACTCATCCCTCTGGACCTGGACCTCGAGGCGTCACCAGTGATATGTCTGAGAGAGTGGCCGCGTGTGTAGCCTCTTAAAGGTAATGACTTCTGTCCCCGGAACCTCACGCTAGGGGCCCTCCCTCCACTCTGCTGGGGGCCCTGTCTCCACCCTGCTGGGGGCCCTGTCTCCACCCTGCTGGGGGCCCTCCCTCCACCCTGCTGGGTGACCTGTCTCCACCCTGCTGGGTGGCCTGTCTCCACCCTGCTGGGGGACCTGCCTCGACCCTGCTGGGGGCCCTGTCTTCACCCCTGCTGGGGACCTGTCTCCACCCTGCTGGGGGACCTGCCTCCACCCTGCTGGGTGACCTGCATCCACCCTGCTGGGGGCCCTGTCTCCTCCCTGCTGGGGGACCTGCCTCCACCCTGCTGGGGGACCTGCCTCCACCCTGCTGGGGGACCTGCCTCCACCCTGCTGGGGGACCTGTCTCCTCCCTGCTGGGGGACCTGCCTCCACCCTGCTGGGGGACCTGCCTCCACCCTGCTGGGGGACCTGCCTCCACCGTGCTGGGGGACCTGCCTCCACCCTGCTGGGGGCCCTGTCTCCACCCTGCTGGGGGCCCTGTCTCCACCCTGCTGGGGGCCCTGTCTCCACCCTGCTGGGGGCCCTGTCTCCACCCTGCTGGGGGCCCTGTCTCCACCCTGCTGGGGGCCCTGTCTCCACCCTGCTGGGGGCCCTGTCTCCACCCTGCTGGGGGCCCTGTCTCCACCCTGCTGGGGGCCCTGTCTCCACCCTGCTGGGGGCCCTGTCTCCACCCTGCTGGGGGCCCTGTCTCCACCCTGCTGGGGGCCCTGTCTCCACCCTGCTGGGGGCCCAGTCTCCACCCTGCTGGGGGCCCTGTCTCCACCCTGCTGGGGGCCCTGTCTCCACCCTGCTGGGGGACCTGTCTCCACCCTGCTGGGGGCCCTGTCTCCACCCTGCTGGGGGCCCTGTCTCCACCCTGCTGGGGGCCCTGTCTCCACCCTGCTGGGGGCCCTGCCTCCACCCAGCTGGGGGACCTGCCTCCACCCTGGTGGGGGCCCTGTCTCCACCCTGCTGGGGGCCCTGTCTCCACCCTGCTGGGGGCCCTGTCTCCACCCTGCTGGGGGCCCTGCCTCAACCCAGCTGGGGGACCTGCCTCCACCCTGCTGGGGGACCTGCCTCCACCCTGCTGGGGGACCTGCCTCCACCCTGCTGGGGGCCCTGTCTCCACCCTGCTGGGGGCCCTGTCTCCACCCTGCTGGGGGCCCTGTCTCCACCCTGCTGGGGGACCTGTCTC
>NC_091227.1:13640261-13647761 GCF_040958095.1 Procambarus clarkii | reverse complement strand
GCCTGTTGAGGGCCCATGACTGTTGCAACACTGCTAGGGGCCCTGGACTGTTGCAACACTGCTAGGGGGCCCTGGACTGTTGCAACACTGCTGAGGGCCCTGGACTGTTGCAACACTGCTAGGGGCCCTGGACTGTTGCAACACTGCTGAGGGCCCTGGACTGTTGCAACACTGCTAGGGGGCCCTGGACTGTTGCAACACTGTTGAGGGCCCATGGCTGTTGTTACACTGCAGAGGGCCCATGACTGTTGCAACACTGCTGAGGGCCCTGGACTGTTGCAACACTGCTAGGGGCCCTGGACTGTTGCAACACTGTTGAGGGCCCATGGCTGTTGTTACACTGCAGAGGGCCCATGACTGTTGCAACACTGCTGAGGGCCCTGGACTGTTGCAACACTGTTGAGGGCCCATGACTGTTGCAACACTGCTATGGGGGGGCCATGACTGTTGCAACACTGCTAGGAGCCCTGGACTATTGCAACACTGCTATGGGCCCTGGACTATTGCAACACTACTAGGGGCCCTGGACTATTGCAACACTGCTAGGGACCCTGGACTATTACAACACTGCTAGGGGCCCTGGACTATTGCAACACTGCTAGGGGCCCTGGAATGTTGCAACACTGCTAGGGGCCCTGGACTATTACAACACTGCTAAGGACCCTTGACTATTACAACACTGCTAGGGGCCCTGGACTATTGCAACACTGCTAGGGGCTCTGGAATGTTGCAACACTGCTAGGGGCCCTGGACTATTGCAACACTGCTAGGGACCCCTGGACTATTACAACACTGCTACGGCCCCTGGACTATTGCAACACTGCTAGGGTCCCTGGACTATTGCAACACTGCTAGGGGCCCTGGACTATTGCAACACTGCTAGGGGCCCTGGACTATGGCAACACTGCTACGGCCCCTGGACTATTGCAACACTGCTAGGGGCCCTGGACTATTGCAACACTGCTAGGGGCCCTGGACTATTGCAACACTGCTAGGGGCCCTGGACTGTTGCAACACTGCTAGTGGCCCTGGACTATTACAACACTACTAGGGGCCCTGGACTGTTGCAACACTGCTGTGGATACCTCCCAGGTGTGAGGGGGGGGAGGGGGGGAGGGGGGAGGTGTGGGAGAGGGGGGGGGGTAAGGGGAAGGCGTTGGGCTTAAGGAGGTAATTGAAGAAAAGGATTTGAATGAGAAAGAAAAACAAACAAAATTAAACAAAGGAGTGAGAAACACACACACACACACACACACACACACACACACACACACTCACACTCACACTCACACACACACACACACACACACACACACACACACACTCACACTCACACTCACACTCACACACACACACACACTCACACACACACACACACACACACACACACACACACACACTCACACCCACACACACACACACACACACACACACATACACACACACACACACACACACACACACACACACACACACACACACACACACACACCCACACACACACACACACACACACACACACACACCCACACACACACACACACACACACACACACACACACACTCACACTCACACACACACACTCACACACACACACACACACACACACACACACACACACACACACACACACACTCACACTCACACACACACACACACACACACACACACACACACACACACACACACACACTCACACTCACACACACACACACACACACACACACACACACTCACACACACACACACACACACACACACAGAGGATGGGATGGAACAGGAAGCCTGGATGAAGGAAGTACTCCAGCAAATGCAGAATGAATTCAGTGAAGGACTGAGGGTAATGAGGGAGACAGTAGCCAACCTGCAAGATGATTTAAGGGCAGCAAAGGAGGAGATAAGATACCTAAAGGAGACTCTTCCACAATACCAGGCACAAACCGTACCCCAGGGAGATGGGAATGCTACTGTGGAGGGGACCACCACAACCCAGATCTCATTTGCTGAAATGCTTAAAAAGAGCCCTGAAGCTAGGTCTGCGGTTAAGGAAGTTGCCATGGAAGTGGCTTCCTCTCAGGAAGCAGCTAGATGTACTAGCCGGCTGATAGAGAGAAATAGAGCAGTAGTAGTAGCAGGCATTGAAGAACAAACAGGGACCAGACCAAAGGAGCGGAGAGACAAGGACAAAAACATGATTAAAGAGATCCTTAAAGAGGTAAGGATGGAGGGAGCTGAGCGAAATGTTGAAAAGGTTTTCAGGCTTGGAAAGTACAACAAGGACAGAGACCGAATGATAAAGGTGGTTTTCATGAGCGAAATCGCGAAAGAGGAACTGCTAGCAAGGAAGTGTTGTCTAAAAGGTGTAGAGAAGTTCAAGAAAATATTCCTGCAGAGGGATATGACAAGGGAAGAGAGAATACGGACAGCAGACGCGAGGAAGGAGCGCAGGGAGAGAGAAGGAAATCAGAGTACCACAACCCAGAACCCTACAATCCCAGAGGGAAGTGGAGAACCCTCCTCAAACAGTGCAACAGCCACAGGGATTGGGGCACCACCCCCAAATTCTACCCAACAGACACCCAACCTGCCCCATCCCCTGTCAGCCCCCCACTAAGTACCCACCTAGGGCACCCTCCCCCCACCCACCCCCCTCCCCCCACTCACCCCCCTTCTCCCCCTCACCCCTCTCCCCAGGACCTCCCTTCTCCCCCATCCCCCATGCCCTCCCTTCTCCCACATGCCTTCCCGTCTCTCCCACCCCCATGCCCTCCCTTCTCCCCCTCCCCCCTAAGCCCCCCACTCTCCCCCACCCCACCTAAGTCTTCCCCTCTCCCCCACTCCCCTAAACCCTCCCCTCTTCCTCACCCACCTCAGCCCTCCCTTTTCCCCCACGCCCCCCAAGCCCTCCACCCTTTTCTCTCCCCCCAAGCCCCCCCATCTCCCCTATCCCCCACAGCCTCTCCTCCCCCCATGCTTCCCCAACCCTCCCTCTCTTACCCACCCCCTGTACCCTCCCCCTCTTATCCACCCCCTGTACCCTCCCCCTCTTATCCACCCCCTGTACCCTCCCCCTCTTATCCACCCCCTGTACCCTCCCCCTCTCCCCCACCACCCCAAGCCCTCCCTCCTCCACCAATCCCCCTGTGCCAGGTCCCCCCAGCTCCCACTCACCCCAGATCCCAAAGGTCCCCCCCAGAAAAGAAGCAGAAGAGAGTCAGTTTCAGGGTGATGTACTCAAACATAGATGGGATCACAAGCAAGACAAGTGAACTAAGGGAAAGAGCACAAGAAGTTAACCCAGATGTAATCGGACTCACTGAAACAAAACTCTCTGGAATCATAACGAATGCCGTGTTTCCCCAGGAGTATACAGTAATAAGGAAAGAGAGGGAAGGTAGAGGAGGAGGCGGAGTGGCCCTACTCATGAGAAGGGAATGGAGTTTTAAGGAGATGGCCATCCCGGGCTGTGAGGAGTTCAGAGACTACATAGCAGGCACCATAACAATGGGAGGACCAAGAATAGTAGTAGCAGTAATATACAACCCTCCACCAAATGACAGGAGACCCAGTCAAGAGTATGAAAACAACAACAAGGCAGTTAACACTATAATTGAGAGGGCAGCCTCTGCTGCCTGTAGAAATAGATCCCACCTGCTCATCATGGGCGACTTCAATCACGGAAAGATTGACTGGGAGAACAAGGAACCGCATGGAGGCGAGGATACGTGGAGAGCCAAACTATTGGAGGTGGTGACAAGCAACTTTTTAACGCAGCATGTCGGAGAACCCACAAGGATGAGAGGAAATGACGAACCAGCGAGACTCGACCTAGTCTTCACTCTGAACGACTCCGACATAAGAGAAATCGGTTTTGAGGACCCAGTAGGAATGAGCGACCACAGTGTACTGGTGTTTGAGTACTTGATTGAAGAAGGGTTATTGAACTCGAGGAGGGATACCGAAACCAAAAGGTTAGCATACCGAAAGGGAAACTATGAGGGGATAAGAAAATTCCTAACAGATATAGCATGGGAAACAGAGCTCAGGGGAAAGACGGCCCAAGATATGATGGATTACATCACGCAGAAGTGCAAGGACGCAGCAAACAAGTTTGTCCCAGTCCAAAAGGAAAACAGAGAAATGAAGATGAGAAACCCATGGTTTAATCAAAGATGTAGGCTAGCTAAGCAGCAAAGTAAAAGGGCATGGAGAAACTATAGGAATAACAGGACACTGGAGAGCAGAGAAAGATACCAGAATGCCAGGAATGAATATGTCAGGATGAGAAGAGAGGCAGAAAGACAATACGAAAATGACATCGCAAGCAAGGCAAAGACTCAGCCTAAATTGTTGCATAGCCACATTAGGAGAAAAACAACAGTAAAGGAACAGGTTATGAGATTAAGGATAGGGGCGGAAGGATTCACTACAAATGACAAGGAAGTGTGTGAGGAATTGAATAAGAAATTCCAGGAGGTCTTCACCTTAGAACAAGGAGAAATTCCAGAGGTAAGTGAGGGAATAGCTAACCAGGAACCACTGGAAGAGTTTGAGATTACCAGTGGGGAAGTAAGGAAGTGTTTACTAGAGTTGGACGTGACGAAGGCTATAGGCCCAGATGGAATCTCCCCTTGGGTTCTAAAGGAAGGAGCAAGAGAACTGAGCCTACCACTCTCCATAGTGTATAACAAATCACTGGCAACAGGGGAACTGCCAGATATTTGGAAAGCAGCTAACGTAGTCCCGATATACAAGAAAGGGGATAGACAGGAGGCACTGAACTACAGGCCAGTGTCCCTAACCTGCATACCATGCAAGCTGATGGAGAAGATTGTGCGAAAAAAACAAGTGGAGCATCTGGAGCGAAGGAACTTTGTAACACAGCATCAACATGGGTTCAGGGATGGCAGGTCCTGCCTCACAGGGTTACTTGAATTCTACGACGAGGCAACAAAAATAAGGCAAGAAAGAGAAGGGTGGGCAGACTGCATATTTTTGGATTGTCAGAAAGCCTTTGATACAGTGCCACACAAGAGGCTAGTGCGAAAGTTGGAGATGCAGGCTGGAGTGAGAGGGAAGGTACTCCGGTGGATAGAGGAATACCTAAGCAACAGGAGACAACGAGTCTGTGTGAGGGGTGAAGTCTCAGATTGGCGAGACGTCACAAGTGGAGTCCCGCAGGGGTCAGTCCTCGGACCTATACTGTTTCTGGTATATGTAAATGATCTCCCAGAGGGTATAGATTCGTTCCTCTCAATGTTTGCCGACGATGCAAAAATTATGAGGAGGATTGAAACAGAGGATGATAGTAGGAGGCTACAAGATGACCTGGATAGACTGAGTGAATGGTCCAACAAATGGCTGTTGAAGTTCAACCCGAGTAAATGCAAAGTAATGAAACTAGGCAGTGGAAACAGGAGGCCAGGCACAGGATACAGAATAGGAGATGAAGTACTTAATGAAACAGACAGAGAGAAAGATCTAGGAGTTGATATCACACCAAACCTGTCTCCTGAACCCCACATAAAGAGAATAACGTCTGCGGCATATGCGAGGCTGGCTAACATCAGAACGGCGTTCAGGAACCTGTGTAAGGAATCATTCAGAATCTTGTACACCACATATGTAAGACCAATCCTGGAGTATGCGGCCCCCAGCATGGAGCCCGTACCTTGTCAAGCACAAGACGAAGCTGGAAAAAGTCCAAAGGTATGCTACTAGACTAGTCCCAGAACTAAGAGGCATGAGTTATGAGGAAAGGCTGCGGGAAATGCACCTCACGACACTGGAAGACAGAAGAGTAAGGGGAGACATGATCACAACCTACAAAATCCTCAGGGGAATCGACCGGGTAAACAAGGACGAACTTTTCAACACTGGTGGGACGCGAACAAGGGGACACAGGTGGAAGCTGAGTACCCAAATGAGCCACAGAGACGTTAGAAAGAACTTTTTCAGTGTCAGAGTAGTTAGCAAATGGAATGCATTAGGAAGTGATGTGGTGGAGGCTGACTCCATTCACAGTTTCAAATGTAGATATGATAGAGCCCAATAGGCTCAGGAATCTGTACACCAGTTGATTGACGGTTGAGAGGCGGGACCAAAGAGCCAGAGCTCAACCCCCGCAAGCACAATTAGGTGAGTACAATTAGGTGAGTACACACACACACACTCACACCCACACACACACACACACACACACACACACACAGAGTTACGGTGAGGGGTGAGACCTCCGATTGGCGTGAAGTCACCAGTGGAGTCCCACAGGGCTCTGTACTCGGTCCTATCTTGTTTCTGATATATGTAAATGATCTCCCGGAGGGTATCGATTCATTTCTCTCAATGTTTGCTGACGATGCTAAAATTATGAGAAGGATTAAAACAGAAGAGGACTGTTTGAGGCTTCAAGAAGACCTAGACAAGCTGAAGGAATGGTCGAACAAATGGTTGTTAGAGTTTAACCCAACCAAATGTAATGTAATGAAGATAGGTGTAGGGAGCAGGAGGCCAGATACAAGGTATCATCTGGGAGAGGAAATTCTTCAGGAGTCAGAGAAGGAAAAAGACTTGGGGGTTGATATCACGCCAGACCTGTCTCCTGCAGCACATATCAAGCGGATAACATCAGCGGCATATGCCAGGCTGGCCAACATACGAACGGCATTCAGAAACTTGTGTAAAGAATCATTCAGAACTTTGTATACCACATATGTCAGGCCAATCCTGGAGTATGCAGCCCCAGCATGGAGTCCATATCTAGTCAAGGATAAGACTAAACTGGAAAAGGTTCAAAGGTTTGCCACCAGACTAGTACCCGAGCTGAGAGGTATGAGCTATGAGGAGAGACTACGGGAATTAAACCTCACTTCGCTGGAAGACAGAAGAGTTAGGGGGGACATGATCACCACATTCAAGATTCTGAAGGGGATTGATAGGGTAGATAAAGACAGTCTATTTAACACAAGGGGAACACGCACAAGGGGACACAGGTGGAAACTGAGTGCCCAAATGAGCCACAGAGATATTAGAAAGAACTTTTTTAGTGTCAGAGTGGTTGACAAATGGAATGCATTAGGGGGTGATGTGGTGGAGGCTCACTCCATACACAGTTTCAAGTGTAGATATGACAGAGCCCGATAGGCTCAGGAATCTGTACACCTGTTGATTGACGGTTGAGAGGCGGGACCAAAGAGCCAGAGCTCAACCCCCGCAAACACAACTAGGTGAGTACAACTAGGTGAGTACACACACATACACACACACACACACACACACACACACACACACACACACACACACACACACACACACACACACACACACACACACACACACACACACACACACACACACACCCACACACACACACACACACACACACACACACACACACACACACACACACACATACACACACACACACACACACACACACACACACACACACACACACACACACACACATGTAGGCGGGATCCAAGAGTCAATGCTCGATC
>NC_091227.1:13625261-13635261 GCF_040958095.1 Procambarus clarkii | reverse complement strand
AAGCAAACATTTTATTAGACGTGATGGCCTCAGCTCGCCTTGAAGAAATCCAAAACTAATTAACGCTTAATCAGGAAATTGAACCGAGATTAGTTTGCCTGCTGGCACCCTCTGGCACACACATGTAAACTTTGGCCCCCAGAGCTAAACTCGGGTAAATCCTGGTATCCTATGGCACCCTCCGGGAATACCCTGAGAGTATGGCATATACCATATGTCAAGGGACACATGACAGACTTTAGCACCCATAGGAAATCTATGGTTCCTACAGAAATATTTATTTTTGGGTGCCAAATTTGGCACCCTATGTCTCCTCATGAACCATATGGCACCGTCATGCATCATATGGCATCGTCATGCAACAGCTGGCACCCCTCATGCAATATCTGGGGCTCTTAGGCAACGTATAACATCATTAGAGTACCGTAGGTTGCTTGTAGGTGTCAAATGAGATATCCCCCCTCCACCGGCAACTTATGGCACCTGTGTGGCACTCAAGCATCATCTGACAGTACCAGGCAACATATCCCCCCCTCCTCTCCCTCACATAACAGCTGTAACTCTCAGGCAACTTCAAGTTCTCTCAAGCAACCTCAGACATCCTCTGGAACCCTCACATAATTCCATAACTCAAAGGGTAGCTTCGTACCTCCCGCCGATATGCTTCGTGTCACAGCAACGAAGCTCTGACCCGAGACACCTTGATGTCTGTCTGTCCCCTTGGGGTCACAGCCAAGGAGGTCCATGGCTCGTGGCCCTTGGGATCACAGCCAAGGAGGTCCATGGCTCGTGGCCCTTGGGATCACAGCCAAGGAGGTCCATGGCTCGTGGCCCTTGGGGTCACAGCCAAGGAGGTCCATGGCTCGTGGCCCTTGGGATCACAGCCAAGGAGGTCCATGGCTTGTGGCCCTTGGGATCACAGCCAAGGAGGTCCATGGCTTGTGGCCCTTGGGATCACAGCCAAGGAGGTCCATGGCTTGTGGCCCTTGGGATCACAGCCAAGGAGGTCCATGGCTCGTGGCCCTTGGGATCACAGCCAAGGAGGTCCATGGCTCGTGGCCCTTGGGGTCACAGCCAAGGAGGTCCATGGCTCGTGGCCCTTGGGATCACAGCCAAGGAGGTCCATGGCTTGTGGCCCTTGGGATCACAGCCAAGGAGGTCCATGGCTTGTGGCGCTTGGGGTCACAGCCAAGGAGGTCCATGGCTCGTGGCCCTTGGGGTCACAGCCAAGGAGGTCCATGGCTTGTGGCCCTTGGGATCACAGCCAAGGAGGTCCATGGCTTGTGGCGCTTGGGGTCACAGCCAAGGAGGTCCATGGCTCGTGGCCCTTGGGATCACAGCCAAGGAGGTCCATGGCTTGTGGCGCTTGGGGTCACAGCCAAGGAGGTCCATGGCTCGTGGCCCTTGGGGTCACAGCCAAGGAGGTCCATAGCTTGTGGCGCTTGGGGTCACAGCCAAGGAGGTCCATGGCTCGTGGCCCTTGGGATCACAGCCAAGGAGGTCCATGGCTTGTGGCGCTTGGGGTCACAGCCAAGGAGGTCCATGGCTCGTGGCCCTTGGGGTCACAGCCAAGGAGGTCCATGGCTTGTGGCCCTTGGGGTCACAGCCAAGGAGGTCCATGACTTGTGGCCCTTGGGGTCACAGCCAATGAGGTCCATGGCTTGTGGCCCTTGGGGTCACAGCCAAGGAGGTCCATGGCTTGTGGCGCTTGGGGTCACAGCCAAGGAGGTCCATGGCTTGTGGCGCTTGGGGTCACAGCCAAGGAGGTCCATGGCTCGTGGCCCTTGGGGTCACAGCCAAGGAG
The DNA here is from genome assembly GCF_040958095.1 of Procambarus clarkii. Lineage (NCBI taxonomy): Eukaryota > Metazoa > Arthropoda > Malacostraca > Decapoda > Cambaridae > Procambarus > Procambarus clarkii. Next base: position 13,633,457 of record NC_091227.1, on the reverse strand, counting down.
GTCCATGGCTCGTGGCCCTTGGGGTCACAGCCAAGGAGGTCCATGGCTCGTGGCCCTTGGGGTCACAGCCAAGGAGGTCCATGGCTCGTGGCCCTTGGGGTCACAGCCAAGGAGGTCCATGGCTCGTGGCTCTTGGGGTCACAGCCAAGGAGGTCCATGGCTTGTGGCCCTTGGGGTCACAGCCAAGGAGGTCCATGGCTTGTGGCGCTTGGGGTCACAGCCAAGGAGGTCCATGGCTTGTGGCGCTTGGGGTCACAGCCAAGGAGGTCCATGGCTCGTGGCCCTTGGGGTCACAGCCAAGGAGGTCCATGGCTCGTGGCTCTTGGGGTCACAGCCAAGCTGCTGCAGGCCGGGAAGCAGCAGCTGTAGAAGGGTGCTGCTGCTGCTGAAGGCCAGACTAAACATTGGATTAAGGCGAGACTGAGTCAGACCACCTAAGCCTTCTCTTTACTGCTACTCTGGGAGCCATTTGTCCTCCCACGGCCGCCTCGCCCACCCGCTCTTGCAAGAGAAAATATGTGAGAGAACCAGATTGACGAAGAGAAATTGAGAGAAGAGGAGAGTACGTTGATAAGTTTGAGAGCGTGAGTCAGTGAAGGACTCCCTGGATTCAATTTTCATTTCTACTTCAGATAAATTGTAATTGGTCTAGAAATGCAATTTACAATACTTGTGAAATCGAGAAGGAGTTTACAGACTTGTCTAGTCCTCGGGGATTTTTAGGAGAGTTACCATGCTCATCTCCGTTCAGGAAGCCACGAGAAACCCACGAATGTTGCTACAATGTTGCCTCAAAGTAACGGTAGTCAAAATAACGTTTCAGTTACGTTATCAGTTTACGTTGTTGTTGTTGTTAAAGATTCGCTACCTGGAACAATAAGTTCCAAGTAACACGGGCTATGGTGAGCCCGTAGATAGTTATGTATCAGTTTACTTTGAAACAACTTTCATCTAAGAAATTCATCCCGAAAATTATATTTAATTTATTTGAAAGACATTTCAACATCAAAAAAATAACCCATAAATTGTTTGTAGACTCAGCAATGAGTTTACACAAAATTACAGTACATTATTTACCTAAGAAAAAAAGTCATAGTAACAGCATATAACCTGTATTTCTAATTTTACTGTATAATCTTGAATTAGATTTAGAAGGTGCATTTGTTAGATTTATAACAATGAACTAAATGAAGTGACTAGATCGTGAACAAAACGTGCATAGCTTAATAAAGTTATTTTTAAATGAATGCTGTAGGGAATGTATTTTTTTGGGGGGGCAACTGGATGGTTGGGACATAAATATTGAAACAAGTTAATTGTTTAATGGTTTTTATAATTAGTTCTTTAAAACGGCAGCCCAACATTGGAAAATATCCGACGTGTGAGGTAATTAATACCAGACGTGTGGGAGTAATTGATATCTCTGAGGTAATAGACATTTGGTGGGCCTTAATAGATACCCCCCCTCGTGTGACGAGCCAATAGACACACTATCGTGGTGCCTATTGGCACAATAGATAGTTCATACATACGTCACATCTAACTGTCAGATGGTTTCTGGTCGTGCAATATATTGATTCTGACCGGAAGGAAGAAAAGTTTCCTCCCTGAAGAAAGTTGAGACTAAAAATTATTCAATATTCTGGAAAGTTGGTTTGCAGGGGATCAAGTTAAATAGCAGCAGTTTGTAAAGTAATTTAGGGCGGTGGTGGCTGATTATGGGTGATGTGTGTGTGTGTGTGGGTTAGTTCTCATTCTCTCTCTCTCTCTCTCTCTCTCTCTCTCTCTCTCTCTCTCTCTCTCTCTCTCTCTCTCTCTCTCTCTCTCTCTCTCTCTCTCTCTCTCTCTCTCTCTGCTCCTATGACATATTAACGAGCATTTGCTTTAATAATTAGCGTGCGTGTGGAGAGAGGAGGTGGTAATTACCCGGGTGGGGGGGGGGCGACGACTCGTCCTGAAAATCACGAGAATTTGGAATGATGCTAATTGTCTTGACAAGTGGAATTGTAAGTGTGTATATATATATATATATATATATATATATATATATATATATATATATATATATATATATATGTATATATATATATATATATATATATATATATATATATATATATATATATATATTATATATATATATTATATATATATGTATATATATATATTATATATATATGTATATATATATATATATATATATATATATATATATATATATATATATATATATATAATATGAGTGTTGGCAGGTAGGTGTGTAGCTCCTGCAGGTGTTGGAAGGTTGCTGTGTGTCCTCTGATGTGTATGTTTTCATTTATTGCATATATTATGTAAATGGGTTTGAATTCATATGTTAAGGGGGGGGGAGGAGGGAGGGAACCACATGTCAGAGATTGGAATGTTTCATTGATAAATTGGACCGCACTTTATTACTTATACCTCTCACTGTATTATCCCTCTCACTGTATTACTTATCCCTTTCACTGTATTATCCCTCTCACTGTATTACTTATTCCTCTCACTGTATTAATTATACCTCTCACTGTGTTACTGAACCCTCTCACTGTATTATCCCTCTCACTGTATTATCCCTCTCACTGTATTATCCCTCTCACTGTTACTTATCCCTCTCACTGTATTATCCCTCTCACTGTATTACTTATCCCTCTCACTGTATTATCCCTCTCACTGTATTACTTATCCCTCTCACTGTATTATCCCTCTCACTGTATTACTTATCCCTCTCACCCACAGTATTGCCTATCTCGTTTACTCCCTAAACTCCTCCTCTCGTCTCTACCTCTTCCCTCCCTTCTCCCTCCTCTCCCTCCCTTCTCCCTCCTCTCTCACCTCTCCCTCCTCTCTCACCTCTCCCTTCTCTCCCTCCTCTGGCTTATTTCACGGGCTGGTGTTATAGTATAGTGTCACAGTAGCGTGTGGCCAGCGACAGAGGCAGCAAGGTCGACCAGCGGCCCGGGTCCTGCAGGACCACCGACCCTACACCATCAATCTGGGCTTGGCCTTATGTGGCCCCCAAACCTCCTAAATTTTCCACCACCCGTATAAGATGTTTGTATAATGAACGTTTTGTGCCACGCTGTCACAGTGGCCAAGCTCTGGCGATGTGGCCAGGCTGGTGTGGCCTCTGTGGCCAAGCTCTGGGGATGTGGCCAGGCTGGTGTGGCCTCTGTGGCCAAGCTCTGGCGATGTGGCCAGGCTGGTGTGGCCTCTGTGGCCCAGCTGGTGTGGCCTCGGTGGCCAGGCTGGTGTGGCCTCTGTGGCCAGGCTGGTGTGGCCTCTGTGGCCAGGCTGGTGTGGCCTCGGTGGCCAGGCTGGTGTGGCCTCTGTGGCCCAGCTGGTGTGGCCAAGCTGGTGTGGCCTCTGTGGCCCAGCTGGTGTGGCCAAGCTGGTGTGGCCTCTGTGGCCCAGCTGGTGTGGCCAAGCTGGTGTGGCCTCTGTGGCCCAGCTGGTGTGGCCTCTGTGGCCTAGCTTCAGTGGCCATGGTGGCCCGGTGCCTGGCCTAATCTTCGAGCCTACTGGCCCAACGTCTGATTCACCTCAGCCTTAATCCTCCCTCCCCCCCTCTCAAGTCTTCATCAGTCTAGCAGGGCAGCCTCTCCAGTATTCCTGTTTTGAACTCGTCCCGCTGAGCCTAATTAACTAGTTTCGGTAATTTCAGGAAGGTCTAACGACAGGGAGCCGTCAGGGCATTCGATTCCTGACATTTATTGGACCTCCTTGCGATTTAAATACACTTAGGTGGGGGGAAATAGATGACTCCTAATCCATTTCCAGACATACACATACGACGGTTCGAGCCCACAGTACCGCTTTCAGTATTTCCTCGTATATCATTTTCTTTGCAGCTTATGTACAAAGTGCGCCTTTGTGGTAACTTTGTTATTGTGCTTGCACTTTTCTTCGTGTAAGCAGAATACGTTTTGGGTAGATGAGCCTTTTGCTTGATATATGTAACGTACGTGAGACTAGAGACTTGAGTGTGCAGCTGTGAAGAAAGACTGAGGCGAATTTTGAACAAAGACTGGGGAATGGACCACTAAGACTGGTAAGTGATCCACGAAGAAAGACTGGGAAGTGAACCACAAAGAAAGACTGGGAAGTGAACCACTAAGAAAGACTGGGAAGTGAACCACAAAGAAAGACTGGGAAGTGAACCACAAAGAAAGACTGGGAAGTGAACCACAAACAAAGATGGGGAAGTGAACCACAAAGAAAGACTGGAGGAGGAGGTAAACCACTAAGAAAGACTGGGGGAGGAAGTGAACCACAAAGAAAGACTGGAGGGGAGGAAGTGAACCACTAAGAAAGACTGAGGGAGCAGGTGAACCACTAAGAAAGACTGGGGGAGGAAGTGAACCACAAAGAAAGACTGGAGGGGAGGAAGTGAACCACTAAGAAAGACTGGAGGGGAGGAAGTGAACCACAAAGAAAGACTGGAGGGGGGAGGAAATGAACCACTAAGAAAGACTGGAGGGGAGGAAGTGAACCACTAAGAAAGACTGGAGGGGAGGAAGTGAACCACTAAGAAAGACTGGAGGGGAGGAAGTGAACCACAAAGAAAGACTGGAGGGGGGAGGAAATGAACCACTAAGAAAGACTGGAGGGGAGGAAGTGAACCACTAAGAAAGAGTGAGGAAACTAGCTCTCACCTGGAGAAAAACAGATCCTGGGAAAACATAGTAATGACAGGCAATTTCGAGAAGAAAAACAATAATATTCAGAGTGAAATAAAACAGAACATTGTTCCCGTTTCACCTGTTGTTGTCGTCCGCTGATCCCATTGTATCCGTTGTTCCCTGTTTGTAGCTGTTGAACACAATAATGTTGAGTGCTGTATCATACAGCTAACTGGAGCCAGCCCGTTGTTAGCCACTGTTCATACAGGGCTGGTGTAGGCCTTTGTTAGCCACTGTTCATACAGGGCTGGTGTAGGCCTTTGTGTTCTGGGAGATTTTCCTTTTTGGACCTATGATGGGATGGCGCGCGGGGGACTACCCCTTTGTTTATGGCCAACGAGCGGGGAATGAACCAATTTTCCGGCACACAAGACCGGGAATGGTGGTATTATGGTACGGTATCTCGGTATGCCTTTATATGTATGTATAATATCAATGTGGTATATCGGTACCTTGAGCGGTACTGGATATTGGTACCTTGAGCGGTGGTATTGTATATTGGTCTGTTTTTCCATAGGTCTGTGTTTTGTTCTGTATATTCGTGAGATTACAGCTCCTTGACTGCGTTGAGTTCGTAACTCAACGCAGTCGAGTCTAGCGTTGAGTTCCAGAGTTCGTAGCTCAACGCAGTCGAGTCTAGCGTTGAGTTCCAGAGTTCGTAACTCAACGCAGTCGAGTCTAGCGTTGAGTTCCAGAGTTCGTAACTCAACGTAGTCGAGTCTAGCGTTGAGTTCCAGAGTTCGTAGCTCAACGCAGTCGAGTCTAGCGTTGAGTTCCAGAGTTCGTAGCTCAACGTAGTCGAGTCTAGCGTTGAGTTCCAGAGTTCGTAGCTCAACGCAGTCGAGTCTAGCGTTGAGTTCCAGAGTTCGTAGCTCAACGCAGTCGAGTCTAGCGTTGAGTTCCAGAGTTCGTAACTCAACGTAGTCGAGTCTAGCGTTAAATTCCAGAGTTCGTAACCTAGTTGTGCTTGCGTGGGTTGAGCTCTGGCTCTTTGGTCCCACCTCTCAACTGTCAATCCAGAGTTCGTTGATTCTTTGTGGGTTTCCTGCTCTATCTCCACTATCCTCACCCACTCCTGGAATATAGTGGGAAGAATAGGTGTTCAGATATTCCCGGGACGTTTAATGCGGGCGACTGGCCGTGCTCTTCTGTTGGTCAGAAATGTTTGGATTCACTCATGGAGTGAGCCGGGGTGGCCTGTTGAGCCGCAGCGCCCTGTTCCTTCCGGTTTGAGTCTTCCTTTTGGGAAGTTGAAACGATTTGTGTATACCTAATCTGACGGCTGGTTCACTACCGTACCAGATTATTGCTTAATCACATCTTTCTCATTATATTTCTCAGCTTCTAGTAATTAGACTTAGTGGTAATTGTTGTTTATCATCGCTTGTTAAGTAGTCTGACTAGTTCTTCAAACGAACGAAAGTTGAGAGAGAGAAAGAGAAGAGAGATAGAGAGCGAGGGAAAGAACGATAAATAGAGAAAGAGAGAGTGATAGAGAGGAAGCTTTGTCAAATAAAGGTTGCGAAATAAACATTTCCCCTATCTTGAGGTTATCTTGAGATGATTTCGGGGCTTTTTAGTGTCCCCGCGGCCTGGTCCTCAACCAGGCCTCCACCCCCAGGAAGCAGCCCGTGACAGCTGACTAACACCCAGGTACCTATTTACTGCTAGGTAACAGGGGCATTCAGGGTGAAAGAAACTTTGCCCATTTGTTTCTGCCTCGTGCGGGAATCGAACCCGCGCCACAGAATTACGAGTCCTGCGCGCTATCCACCAGGCTACGAGGCCCCTACAGACTCCCACCTACAGGAGGTGGGGAATAGTACCCAATAACTTTTGACCATCAGGGCTCGAACAGTAGTCCTGTATTAAAACAGCACGCTGGACTTGTGATCCTGTGGTCCTGGGTTCGATCCCAGGCGCCGGCGAGAAACAATGGGCAGAGTTTCTTTCACCCTATGCCCCTGTTACCTAGCAGTAAAATAGGTACCTGGGTGTTAGTCAGCTGTCACGGGCTGTTTCCTGGGGGTGGAGGCCTGATCGAGGACCGGGCCGCGGGGACACTAAAAAAAAAAAAGCCCCGAAATCATCTCAAGATAACCTCAAGAAGATAACCAATCCAAGTGGATGAACATCTTAAAAAAAAAAGCCCCGAAATCATCTCAAGATAACCTCAAGAAGATAACCAATCCAAGTGGATGAACATCTTAAAAAAAAAAGCCCCGAAATCATCTCAAGATAACCTCAAGAAGATAACCAATCCAAGTGGATGAACATCTGTGTTGTTACAAAATACGCGTTTCGCTTTTCTCAAGGAATCCATTTAATATCTGCAAACCTTAGCAGAGCGCATATAGACACCAAGTAAGTGGATACACGATCAGAAAAGATCAATAATATACATCTTGAGGTTATCTTGAGATGATTTCGGGGCTTTTTTTTTTTTTAGTGTCCCCGCGGCCCGGTCCTCGACCAGGCCTCCACCCCCAGGAAGCAGCCCCGTGACAGCTGACTAACTCCCAGGTACCTATTTACTGCTAGGTAACAGGGGCATTTAGGGTGAAAGAAACTTTGCCCATTTGTTTCTGCCTCGTGCGGGAATCGAACCCGCGCCACAGAATTACGAGTCCTGCGCGCTATCCACCAGGCTACGAGGCCCCCTCGTAGGAAAGGGGGGAAAAATGAAGGAAACAAATTAGCGAACACAAGCGCTCAAGTAGTTACAAACGAGAGTCTAATTGAACTCGAGGAAACAGAGCATATCAGTGTTTTTAGCTCGAATAAGAGATAAACTAACTTCGACTCAGGACAGAGGGGAGGAAGCAATGAACACTCACGATTGATTGATTGATGAAGATTAAGCCACCCAAAAGGTAGCACGGGCATGAATAGCCCGTAAGTGGTGGCCCTTTTGAGCCATTACCAGTATCAATAGATGGAGATCTGTGGAGGTGCGACTGCACCCTGCGTGACGGGAGATGTCTCCCATGGAAACACTCACGAATAGGAACGTCAAGAGAGAGTCAACAAATTTACAATATACCCATACTCCGAGAACATATATAATTGAAAATAGAGTATATGTGGACACGAACAATTGAAAGCTAGGGGGAAGAAGAGATAAAAAGGAGCTGCAAGCAGCGAATCATTAAATGAACATTGAAAGAAGCTGTATGAAGCCAGCAGGTCGTGTAATGCACACAAGACAGGAGTTGGAGAGGGAGAACCCCATGATAATCTACCGTAGATACCCATGTGCAGGGGAAACTCTACCGGAGGAAAACGGCAAAAAGCTGAGTGGAATTCTCAATGATATTTGAGTGGCAAGAAGGGAAATATAATATTGTAGGCTTTAGGAGACATCAGATCGAACTTTATTTAACCAATGAAGAACTTTGATTACCTCATTGAAAAATATAATTCGAGAAAAAGAGGAAGTTAAGGGATATCACGGAGTGTACATTAGCTTGGACACGTCTCGAGTTATAGAAGAAAT
>NC_091227.1:13617761-13622761 GCF_040958095.1 Procambarus clarkii | reverse complement strand
GTTTTTTAATTAGGCTATATTTTAATATTTTTAAATGTTTTCATTACTCTTTCTGTTTTGAAATGGAAATAGTTGACTTTGGAAACATTTTGACATTAACTTTACCTGAACAATTATAAAAATAACAGAAATATATCCTTGAGAATTGCACCAAGACATTTTTGCCGAAAATGGGTGAGCAGTGCAGGGGTTAATGGAGGCGTGAGAAACGGTTGCTGTGTTGGGCGTTATTCTGTTTTGTGTCGAGTCGTTTTGCGTGAGTGATGAACAGTGTTCAGGGCTTCAGTAAGGGGGTTCCAGGGGCAGGAATTTGGGGGGAAGATGCTCCCTCCCCAATCATGTAAAACATCATTTTTTTATTTGTTATTCTACAGTTAGTGCTTTGAGCGATTCCTCTTGTTGCTGGGCCCCTTTTCTCCCTCAGCCTGTGCTGTGATCAATGTCTTACAGCTACCCTGACTCTAGCAGTGCTCTACCCGCCAAACACACACCGAAACTACGACGTTGGTACAACGTTCGAACAAGTTTTACCACCTCCTAACCAGTTATAACAACCAATATAGCAAGTTGTAACAACGTTCTAATACGTCATAAACACGTTAAGCCAAGATGTAACAACTTTATTACAAGTTGTAACAAGCGGAAAATAGAGACAGTTTCGGTTTGTGTTTCCAGGGTAATTAGTCACTCTTCTAGTCCAACCACTTGGACTGGACCGTAGAGTGACGGTCTCGCTTCATGCAGGTCGGCGTTCAATCCCCGACCGTCCACAAGTGGTTGGCCCCCATTCCTTTCCCTCCCGTCCCATCCCAAATCCTTATCCTGATCCCTTCCAAGTTCCATATAGTCGTAATGGCTTGGTGCATTACCCTGATAAATCGCCAATTTTATTTCGAGCTTGGCCCCTTCCCTGCTTCTAGTCATTCCACAGCCCGTCATTTCATACAGATATATTAAATATAAATAAATAAATACAATAAATACAAATGTATATTAAATCTGCCTCTCAAGGCAGACACAATATACCAGATATATTCAGGTTATGATGATATAACCAATAATCATTATATAAATGATTATATCATTATATCACTAGGGACAGTTTGCTCTGAAAGGTCTTAAAGTGTCTTAAGAATGTCTCAGTACCTTCAGGTGGTGCTTCAATTCTTGCTGAATTTCCAGGAATAATGAAGCTTTTCGACTCTGCCCGTTCTCTTGATTTTCCAATCCGGTAAAATACAACCCAAGCAATGCACTGAATCTATCGAAGCCCCATGCATATAAAACGTTGATTTTCCGACGCTTTGATATTTACTAATGCATTTTTAACGGATTGGTCTGTTCTGTAAAAAAATGGCATGCATAAAGTGAAAGGGACAGGCTATCCAACTAGCCTCAGCCCCCCTAATGGGAAGATTGGCTCACCAAGCCTTCCCTACCCACTAACAATAGGGGGGTTACCTCCCCAACTACGCGCACCCCCCCCCCCCTTCCTTGCCATAGGAGTAGGTGAGAAGGTGGGAATCGAACGCAGTAAATCTGGCACAGGCGTGGAGTCGGCACGAAATGTTTGGAATGGCGGTGTTTGTTACAAAGTAATTTTAAAGTTTTAGAGGGGTCGAACGGGGTCGTGGAGAGGGAGGGAGGGGGTGAAAAGGTTGTTGGGAGTTGAGGTGGATGGGATACGGTAGCAAGGAAGGGGGGGAGATGGGTTCATGGGAAGGGGGAAGCGGTAGAGGGGACTGGTGTTTGTGGTTGAGATGGGATTATGTGATGGGATTATGTCAGGCCGATGGGGTAAGGAAATGGAAGAGAACGCGAAATGGTTATAGCAATGCTGGAAGAAAGGGGTGAGGTTTATGCCAAATGGGGAAATGGGAGGAATGGGAGGTCGGAAATGGGGGATATGTTGCGTGAACTACACAATACTACTCTGGCCTGAAACTGGGTAGTAGTCTCGCTCTTCCTCAATAACTGGCTCAGTGATAAGTTGGTAATCTGGTCAGCGTGTCTTCCTCAGGATGGGATGCTGACAAGAGTATCATATGTCTTCTATTATGGATATATGATACTCTTGTATATAGAGATGTATATGTATATTGAGATCAGAATCTCTGTATACATATGATAAAGGGAAGATAGGTCGGGAGGCAGTACATTGGACAATCGGCGGGTAGAAAGGCGGGGTCCAGGAGCTAACAGTTCGATCCTGCAGGGACTAATTGCAAAGAGTAAAATAAAATTGTAAACACACACACATACACACACACACACACACACACACACACACACACACACACACACACACACACACACACACACACACACACACATACACACAAACTGCTGAATAAAATACTTATCACCCCCGACCACCCCACTCCCCCCTCCCCTCTGCCACCCCACTCCCCCCTCCCCCTGAACACCCCAATCCCCCCTCCCCCTGAACACCCCAATCCCCCCTCCCCCTGAACACCCCTACCACCCCACTCCCCCCGACCACCCCAATCCCCCCTCCCCCCTCCCCCCTACCACCCCACTCCCCACCCCCATCTTTCCCTCTCATAAATTTCCCCCACCACAAATAATAAAACCATATTGAAAATACCAGCGGATAATCCTTACCCAATATTTCACCGATAATAACTGGAACACAAGACTGTGTCTCTCTCTCTCGCTTATTTCCCTTTTATTGTCCTCCTCCCCCCTAGTGTTTTCCACCCTTTATATCAGGGGGCATTATGCCATTTGTACTCCTTCTTTATGCTCTGTTGGCTGCGGGCTGCTGATGTCTGTTCTCATACGGTAGTCTGTTTTATGTTCGGGAATATAATAGTGACGCTAATGATGGCCTGATGTCTCTCGTGATTGATTTGTATATTATTGAGTTATATTAGAACATGTGTTTTTTGTTTAGTGTTCCCTGTCATATTTATATATATATATGCGAACAAGCCTGAATGGCTTGAGTTTGGGGTGTGAGTTTTCAGTTATATATATATATATATATATATATATATATATATATATATATATATATATATATATATATATATATATATATATATATATGCATGCTTAATGACGGTTAGAGGCCGGTGGTTGACGGTTAGAGGCCGGTGATTGACGGTTAGAGGCCGGTGGTTGACGGTTAGAGGCCGGTGATTGACGGTTAGAGGCCGGTGATTGACGGTTAGAGGCCGGTGGTTGACGGTTAGAGGCCGGTGATTGACGGTTAGAGGCCGGTGATTGACGGTTAGAGGCCGGTGGTTGACGGTTAGAGGCCGGTGGTTGACGGTTAGAGGCCGGTGGTTGACGGTTAGAGGCCGGTGGTTGACGGTTAAGAGACGGTTAATAACGATTGAAAGAAAATGAAAGTTTTAAGTCTTAAAAAAAATCAGTCCGGGTGAAATAGATTCCGTTATCAGTCAGGCGTTATATTGCCAGGCCATTAACGGCCTCCCCCAGCAAGGCGCGTTAGTGGCCAACGAATAACCTAACAAGAGACTACTGTGAGGTGGACTAACAAAGGCATCGGCGCTACGAAGGAGAGGTACTTCGAGGTGTGGAGGTCGTGCAAGACGACGGCTCCCAGGGCCTCCTTCGTGAGTTCGAAGAGTTGTGGACATCGAAGTCCAGAGACCGCCCCACGGGGCGGCTGGGAGCCATCCGTTGTACAGCTTCCAGAGTCATTATCAGGAAATTTAACTTCGTAGAACTGCAGTGGAAGTTGCCTGGAACTGCCAGTGAATCCTCGCCCATTACCTCCGTATTTTGGGATCTCTGGAACTTTTTGTCTGCGTGGGTATGTCCGTCTGCTGTTGTTGTTTTGGGTGCGCGTTGGGGGGTAACTTGGTGTGCAAGGAAAGTTTGTAGCGGGCTAATCGGCTAAGTTTCCCCATTCACTCGGTAAACGTGATTATTCGGTTTTGTGCGGCGATAGCAGCTCTGGCATGCTCTTGATCCAGGATGTCTGGTGATTATCTGTACACTACGGTACGACCTTTATTGTACATCCCTCTGGAACACTCTCACCCCTGGACGTAGCTCCTTCCACCCCCTATTAACGTCTACAACCCCCTCCCCAGCCTTTTGGAGCCTACAACCCCTTCCCCTGCCCCTTTTGGACCCTACAACCCCTTCCCCTGCCCTTTTGGACCCTACAACCCCCTTCCCTTCCCTTTTGGACCCTACAACCCCCTCCTCTGCCCTTTTGGACCCTACAATCCCCCCTCCCCTGCCCTTGTGGCGTCTACAACCCCCACTTTGTCTCTAGGACGCAACAGCGGCCCCTTCCAGCACGCTATCAGCGCCATCTATTAGACGCTAAGTCACCCTGACGACTACTGCACCGCTCACGGCGCTCCTACAGGTAGGAGGTTCCTGGGACCACTGCCCCCCCGCGACCTGGACTTGAGACCAGGTTTACCTGTTAGTCTGATCTGCCACACTGTTGGTACTTGTTGCTCGCAGACCTGCCAGACGTAGCAGGTCAACACAAAAGTCAACTTTCAGGCGGTCCATCACTACACATTGGTACTTCCCACTAAATAGTTACTATAAGTACTTATATTTTAGGAGAATAGGATGAAGCCTCCGACCTTTCCACCGTGGCTGTCCTCTCGTCTCTTGCCAGTGGGGATGTTTTGCACTCCCAAGGCCTTTGGGCCCGTAACTTCCACTCCAAAGGCCCTTGAGCCGTAAGAAATTATTTTGAGCCTGGCCGAAGTAAACACTAGGAGAGTCCAGCCAATATTTTATCCAACCACAGGCGTGAGCGAGACGATGTAATCTGTATTCACTAAGTTGTGCTTGCGGGGGGTTGAGCTCTGGCTCTTTCGGCCCGACTCTCAACTGTCAATCAATTCCTTCCCCACCCCCTCCGGTCTTCATCAGGTTGTAGCCGGTCTTGAGCATGTTGTGGCCGGTCTTCAGCAGGTTGTGACCGGTCTTGAGCAGGTTGTGACCGGTCTTGAGCAGGTTGTGGCCGGTCTTGAGCA
>NC_091227.1:13605261-13612761 GCF_040958095.1 Procambarus clarkii | reverse complement strand
GGTGAATACGGAACGAAACAAACGCCTTAATATCCATTCCTCTCCTCTCTCTTCCTCTTCCTCCCCTCTCTCTTCCTCTTCCTCCCTTCTTTCCCCCTTATACGTCGCATTTTTTACGGAATTAACGGATCCATTTAAAACAGAACGAATTAGTAAAAATGATAACAATAGAGACGTTTTTCTTATTGGCCTCTATAGGTTAGGTGGGTTGCTTAGGTTCGCACGTTCACGGTTAGGTGAGAACGTTGATATTTTTACGGAGTGGCAAGCTGAGAGAACAAGCTGAGTGGTCTACAGGTTCTTGAAAGACAGGTTCAAGTGAGTGAACACATCCACAAGGGCCGTGATGGGGGCTCGAACCTACATAGGGGATGCCCCTAGCTGCGCCTTACTCAACTGTGCCTCGACTTGGGTTAAAAGAATTAACCAATTCGCAGCCTTTGGAACATCCCGTGCGTAGGTTCGAAACCACATCACGGCCCCCTTGATAGATTTGTTCATTTAATATATCACGCTATTGTGATGCCTGTTCAAGTGAACTGTTAAGGATGACTGAACCTTTTAGGCCATGTTGAAACAGCTTTAGAATGATTCACCCTTCAAACTCAGCGGCTGTGAGGAGCCACTTTAGAAACACATTCTGCACCACCCTGTGGGAGCTTATTTTGCATGAGAGAAAATTGCACATCAATCTTGCCTGATTGGCAGGCAGGGGAAGTGTCCTTACCTATCTGTACTTCCCACAGTGTTGCAGGAACGTTCAAATCTAATCGACAAATTTAATTGCCTTCCAAAGCCTTGACTTCCAGTGAAATCCTTTTAAAACTGTGGAAGGTACCTCATAGGAACATCATGGTACCTCATAGGAACATCATGGTACCTCATAGGAACATCATGGTACCTCATAGGAACATCATGGTACCTCATAGGAACATCATGGAGCCTCATAGGAACATCATGGTACCTCATAGGAACATCATGGTACCTCATAGGAACATCATGGTACCTCATAGGAACATCATGGTACCTCATAGGAACATCATGGTACCTCATAGGAACATCATGGTACCTCATAGGAACATCATAGATCATCATAGGAACATCATGGATCCTCATAGGAACATCATGGAGCCTCATAGGAACATCATGGAACCTCATAGGAACATCATGGAACATCAAGGATCATCATAGGAACATCATGGAACCTCATAGGAACATCATGGAACATCAAGGATCATCATAGGAACATCATGGAGCCTCATAGGAACATCATGGTACCTCATAGGAACATCATGGTACCTCATAGGAACATCATGGTACCTCATAGGAACATCATGGAGCCTTATAGGAACATCATGGTACCTCATAGGAACATCATGGATCCTCATAGGAACATCATGGTACCTCATAGGAACATCATGGATCCTCATAGGAACATCATGGAGCCTCATAGGAACATCATGGTACCTCATAGGAACATCATGGAACCTCATAGGAACATCATGGTACCTCATAGGAACATCATGGTACCTCATAGGAACATCATGGTACCTCATAGGAACATCATGGTACCTCATAGGAACATCATGGTACCTCATAGGAACATCATGGAGCCTCATAGGAACATCATGGTACCTCATAGGAACATCATGGTACCTCATAGGAACATCATGGAACCTCATAGGAACATCATGGTACCTCATAGGAACATCATGGAGCCTCATAGGAACATCATGGTACCTCATAGGAACATCATGGAGCCTCATAGGAACATCATAGATCATCATAGGAACATCATGGAACCTCATAGGAACATCATGGAGCCTCATAGGAACATCATGGAGCCTCATAGGAACATCATGGAGTCTCATAGGAACATCATGGAGTCTCATAGGAACATCATGGTACCTCATAGGAACATCATGGTACCTCATAGGAACATCATGGAGCCTCATAGGAACATCATGGTACCTCATAGGAACATCATGGTACCTCATAGGAACATCATGGAACCTCATAGGAACATCATGGTACCTCATAGGAACATCATGGAGCCTCATAGGAACATCATGGTACCTCATAGGAACATCATGGAGCCTCATAGGAACATCATAGATCATCATAGGAACATCATGGAACCTCATAGGAACATCATGGAGCCTCATAGGAACATCATGGAGCCTCATAGGAACATCATGGAGTCTCATAGGAACATCATGGAGTCTCATAGGAACATCATGGAGTCTCATAGGAACATCATGGAGCCTCATAGGAACATCATGGAACCTCAAAGGAACATCATGGAGCCTCATAGGAACATCATGGAGCCTCATAGGAACATCATGGAGCCTCATAGGAACATCATGGAGTCTCATAGGAACATCATGGAGTCTCATAGGAACATCATGGAGTCTCATAGGAACATCTTGGTACCTCATAGGAACATCATGGAGCCTCATAGGAACATCATGGAGCCTCATAGGAACATCATGGAGTCTCATAGGAACATCATGGAGTCTCATAGGAACATCATGGATCATCATAGGAACATCTTGGTACCTCATAGGAACATCATGGAGCCTCATAGGAACATCATGGAACCTCATAGGAACATCATGGAGCCTCATAGGAACATCATGGAACCTCATAGGAACATTATGGAACCTCATAGGAACATCATGGTACCTCATAGGAACATCATAGATCATCATAGGAACATCATGGATCCTCATAGCAACATCATGGAGCCTCATAGGAACATCATGGAGCCTCATAGGAACATCATGGATCCTCATAGGAACATCATGGATCCTCATAGGAACATCATGGAACCTCATAGGAACATCATGGAACATCACAGGAACATCAAGGATCATCATAGGAACATCATGGATCATCACAGGAACATCAAGGATCATCACAGGAACATCATGGATCATCACAGGAACATCATGGATCATCACAGGAACATCAAGGATCATCACAGGAACATCAAGGATCATCACAGGAACATCATGGATCATCACAGGAACATCATGGATCATCACAGGAACATCATGGATCATCACAGGAACATCATGGATCATCACAGGAACATCAAGGATCATCACAGGAACATCATGGATCATCACAGGAACATCATGGATCATCACAGGAACATCATGGATCATCACAGGAACATCATGGATCATCACAGGAACATCATGGATCATCACAGGAACATCATGGATCATCACAGGAACATCATGGATCATCACAGGAACATCATGGATCATCACAGGAACATCAAGGATCATCACAGGAACATCATGGATCATCACAGGAACATCATGGATCATCACAGGAACATCATGGATCATCACAGGAACATCATGGATCATCACAGGAACATCATGGATCACAGGAACATCATGGATCATCACAGGAACATCATGGATCATCACAGGAACATCATGGATCATCACAGGAACATCATGGATCATCACAGGAACATCATAGGTCATCATTACGGGAGCCGGTCGGCCGAGCGGACAGCACGCTGGACTTGTGATCCTGTGGTCCCGGGTTCAATCCTAGGCGCCGTCGAGAAACAATGGGCAGAGTTTCTTTCACCCTATGCCCCTGTTACCTAGCAGTAAAATAGGTACCTGGGTGTTAGTCAGCTGTCACGGGCTGCTTCCTGGGGGTGGAGGCCTGGTCGAGGACCGGGCCGCGGGGACACTAAAGCCCCGAAATCATCTCAAGATAACCTCATAGTTTGTCCTGCTTACAGCGTGACTACCATTACAGTACTACATATTACAGAGGGATACAGGGGTGATTATCTGGAGAAAGCGCTTAGCCATTGCGACTATATAGCACTTGGAAGGGATGTGAGGATAGGGATTCAGGATAGGATGGAGGGGGGGAGGAATGGGGCACAAACCACTTGGACGGTCGGGAATTGAACTCTGACCTGTAAGAAGCGAGAGCGTCGCTCTACCGTCCAAGTGGGTACAGGATACACCTAGGTGTTATGAATGAATAGTGTGTACTCACCTAGTTGTGCTTGCGGGGGTTGAGCTCTGGCTCTTTGGTCCCGCCTCTCAACCGTCAATCAACTGGTGTACAGATTCCTGAGCCTATTGGGCTCTATCATATCTACACTTGAAACTGTGTATGGAGTCAGCCTCCACCACATCACTGCCTAATGCATTCCATTTACTAACCACTCTGATACTGAAAAAGTTCTTTCTAATGTCTCTGTGGCTCATTTGGGTACTCAGTTTCCACCTGTGTCCCCTTGTTCGTGTCCCTCCAGTGTTGAATAGTTCATCCTTGTTTACCCGGTCGATTCCCCCTGAGGATTTTGTAGGTTGTGATCATGTTCCCCTTACTCTTGTGTGAGTGTACTCACCTAGTTGTGTTTGCGGGGGTTGAGCTCTGGCTCTTTGGTCCCGCCTCTCAACCGTCAATCAACAGGTGTACAGATTCATGAGCCTACTGGGCTCTGTCATATCTACACTTGAAACTGTGTATGGAGTCAGCCTCCACCACATCACTTCCTAATGCATTCCATTTGTCAACCACTCTGACACTAAAAAGTGTGTGTGCGTGTGTGTGTGTGCGTGCGTGTCTGCGCGCGTGCATGGTTGAGCGGCTGCTCCTAAGCCCCACCCTTTGAACCATTAGTAGATTAAGGCACTGTGATCATTTCCTCCCACTTTCAGGCCTTATTTACATACAAAATTGTGTATCGAGTTTGTCCCGAGAACTTCATCTAATTTATTCCATTTGTTAACTATCCAGACTCAAGTTGTTAACGACGTCTCGTAGGAGTTAGTTGTGTCCGTCTCAGAGGCTGTTCCTCGCTTCATGTACGTCTGGACGCTCATATGTGTACATGTGTGCACATGATTGCGCTGGGGGTGCACTTGTGTACATGTAGGTTTGCAGAAGTGTGTAATCACCTTCCCCCCCCCCCCACATAGACGTACAAGCAGCAGCCCGTAACAGCTGTCTAACTCCCAGGTACCTAAAGTGCTCATATCCTAGCATACCAGAGGATACAAAACAGAAAACGGGGCATTTCGCGAGCCGCTTTCATTTTCTAGCACGTCAATTTCTGGCCTTAGCTAGAGTATACGTCAAATTTGCAACGTTCTATTAGGAAGGCAGTTTAGTGGGCGTTTACATTTACAATCGCGTGTGAACATATGCATGTGAAGGATCAACATTCACGTCTTGGTTTGTGACTGAAGTCAGCAGTTTATATGTCATGCAAATTACATTCTTGTTAACTTTTTAATCAAAGGGGTTGGTAATGACCAGGTAAGAGGGACGAGGGAAAACGGGAAATTGGTGATTAAATTTGACCGAAATGATGGAGGAAAGATAAAGTTTATTGGACCTGAGGTTCAGTAGTTCCACTGTGGTTCAGTAGTTCCACTGTGGTTCAGTAGTTCCACTGTGGTTCGGTAGTTCCACTGTGGTTCGGTAGTTCCATTGTGGTTCAGTAGTTCCACTGTGGTTCAGTAGTTCCACTGTGGTTCAGTAGTTCCACTGTGGTTCGGTAGTTCCACTGTGGTTCAGTAGTTCCACTGTGGTTCACTAGTTCCACTGTGGTTCAGTAGTTCCACTGTGGTTCAGTAGTTCCACTGTGGTTCACTAGTTCCACTGTGGTTCAGTAGTTCCACTGTGGTTCACTAGTTCCACTGTGGTTCGGTAGTTCCACTGTGGTTCACTAGTTCCACTGTGGTTCGGTAGTTCCACTGTGGTTCACTAGTTCCACTGTGGTTCGGTAGTTCCACTGTGGTTCAGTAGTTCCACTGTGGTTCGGTAGTTCCACTGTGGTTCAGTAGTTCCACTGTCGTTCGGTAGTTCCACTGTGGTTCGGTAGTTCCACTGTGGTTCGGTAGTTCCACTGTGGTTCACTAGTTCCACTGTGGTTCACTAGTTCCACTGTGGTTCAGTAGTTCCACTGTGGTTCACTAGTTCCACTGTGGTTCACTAGTTCCACTGTGGTTCACTAGTTCCACTGTGGTTCGGTAGTTCCACTGTGGTTCGGTAGTTCCACTGTGGATCAACGACGGCTCTATATACTTAGGTATATATATACTCTATAGGTATGTATATACCTATATATACAGCTAGGTACATATAGGCTCTCCTCAGGGTATACTTCCCCCCTTACAAATATTTTTGTAAGGGGTATTTCGATATATTTTTGAATTACAGGAAAAACAAAACTGGCGGAATCTTGACCACTTGGACGACCTCTCTGACCCAGCCAACTGTGGTGGTCGTGTGTGTTGACCTCGTAGCTCCGCTGTGACCTTCACCCTCTTCACCATCTTACTGTGAAGGAGTGACCTAGACATGACCCTTTCTGACCTCTCTGACCCTCCTGCTGCCATGACTCCATATGTGAAATATAATGAGTTGAAGCATAAATGTCATCGAGTGAATTGAAGTGAAGAATTGTGTAATAGGAGTGTACATAAGGTTAAGGGTCCTTAAATAATGACGGAACTGCATGTAAGATGGAGAGAGAGAGAGAGAGAGAGAGAGAGAGAGAGAGAGAGAGAGAGAGAGAGAGAGAGAGAGAGAGAGAGAGAGAAAGAGAGAGCGAGAGAGAGAGAGAGAGAGAGAGAGAGAGAGAGAGAGAGAGAGAGAGAGAGAGAGAGAGAGAGAGAGAGGTCATGCCAAGCAGTATCCGGGTATCTTGGGCAGGCAGTTACAACTGCCTGCCCAAGATACCTGATCTACGACTTACAGGTGTAAATCCATTTTTAAGAAAGACCTATGGGCCAAATTCACGATTTTCGGGAAGCAGGTTTAATCTACCCCCTGATATATCTGACCATATAATACCCAGAAACGGCTAAACCATGTTGATAAATCCCACTTAAAAATACCCATGTGGATAAAACCCTTTGGAAAAACGAGAACCCAGGTAGTTCAACTCTCCTTGGAAGAAAAAGTGATCATAACGTGCAACACAAGAACTTAAACCATCCTTGTAAAACCCACTACGTATCATTTCCAAAGGAAACAGTTCGACCAAGTGGATTACCCTTTTTACTCTGGGTCTTATCGGAGGAGAAGAAAGTGTCGAGTTACCTTTTGTGTGGGTGAGGCACGAGGTCCCTCAGATTTACGCCCCTTGAGCGGAATGTTGGTATTGCCTGGCTTGGGAGTCGGAGTTTTCAAGGAGTAGCCTAGCCCTGCCTAGCCTGGCCTAGCCTGGCCTAGCCCGGCCTAGCCTGGCCTAGCCTGGCCTAGCCCGGCCTAGCCTGGCCTAGCCCGGCCTAGCCTGGCCCTGCCTAGCCTGGTCTAGCCTGGCCTAGCCCGGCCTAGCCTGGCCTAGCCCGGCCCGGCCTAGTCTCAGTTGGCTTTGCTGAGGTGACTTCGTTCTGTTACCTGCTTCGCTAGGCTAATTATGTAAGTTTTTTTTAGGTTAAGTTGTGTTCTGTTACATGCTTTTCGTAGGCAGCCTGTGAGTCTGTGTGCAATTATTAA
>NC_091227.1:13557761-13600261 GCF_040958095.1 Procambarus clarkii | reverse complement strand
GGCGCCTGGGGTCCTAAGTTAGCGGCGCCTGGGGCACTAAGTTAGCGGCGCCTGGGGTCCTAAGTTAGCGGCGCCTGAGGTCCTAAGTTAGCGGCGCCTGGGGTCCTAAGTTAGCGGCGCCTGGGGTCCTAAGTTAGCGGCGCCTGAGGTCCTAAGTTAGCGGCGCCTGGGGTCCTAAGTTAGCGGCGCCTTGGGTCCTAAGTTAGCGGCGTCTGGGGTCCTAAGTTAGCGGCGCCTGAGGTCCTAAGTTAGCGGCGCATGGGGTCTTAAGTTAGCGGCGCCTGGGATCCTAAGTTAGCGGCGCCTGGGGTCCTAAGTTAGCGGCGCCTGGGGTCCTACGTTAGCGGCGCCTGAGGTCCTAAGTTAGCGGCGCCTGGGGTCCTAAGTTAGCGGCGCAAGGTGACTCCCGCTCATAAACTACCAATATTGGACTGTTTGTTGCGTCGTAACTTGGCAGCACAAGAGGCGGAGACTGAGTCCTCTGGAGAGTTATGTAGTATCACTTCTTCCCTCCACACTGTGTGTGTGTGCGTGCGTGTGCGTGCGTGCGTGTGTGTGTGTGTGCGTGTGCGTGTGTGTGCGTGTGTGTGTGTGTGTGTGTGTGTGTGTGTGTGTGTGTGTGTGTGTGTGTGCGTGCGTGCGTGCGTGCGTGCGTGTGTGTGTGTGAGTGTGTTTTAAACAGCTGTCTAACTCCAAGGAACCTATTTTACAGCTAGGTAACAGGGGGGGGGGGCATCAGAGTGAAATAAATTCTGCCCATTTGTTTCCGCCACCCGGAATCGAACCCGGACCCTAGGATTACGAGTCCAGAGCGGTGTCTACTTAGCTATCAGGTCCCTGTGTGGGTGTGTGTGAGAGTCAGCGAACAGAATGGATTCGTCAGCAAAACGCAAGACAGTTTCTAAAATACACAGGAAAATGATCTATAATCAGATCAGTGACGACGCTTAGACCTGGCGAAGGGGAGCCGTGATCGATTGCATTGTAGCAGTGACTTCATCACAGAGCAGTGACCTACAATTACAGTGCAAAGGGTCAATGGAGATTTCCATGGTCGTTAATTATGAAACCATGGTTCCCTCTTTAAAAAAAATATATAATACCAGTGAACTCTCCCACAACAGTCGACCCCCCCACAACTGTCGACCCTTCCTCAACAGTCGACCCTTCCTCAACAGTCGACCCTCCCTCAACAGTCGACCCTTCCTCAACAGTCGACCCTTCCTCAACAGTCGACCCTTCCACAACAGTCGACCCTTCCTCAACAGTCGACCCTCCCTCAACAGTCGACCCTTCCTCAACAGTCGACCCTTCCTCAACAGTCGACCCTTCCACAACAGTCGACCCTTCCTCAACAGTCGACCCTTCCTCAACAGTCGACCCTCCCTCAACAGTCGACCCTTCCTCAACAGTCGACCCTTCCACAACAGTCGACCCTTCCTCAACAGTCGACCCTTCCTCAACAGTCGACCCTTCCTTAACAGTCGACCCTTCCACAACAGTCGACCCTTCCTCAATAGTCGACCCCCCCACAACAGTCGACCCTTCCTCAACAGTCGACCCTTCCTCAAAAGTCGACCCTTCCTCAATAGTCGACCCCCCACAATAGTCGACCCTTCCTCAATAGTCGACCCTTCCTCAACAGTCGACCCTCCCACAACAGTCGACCCCCCCACAACAGTCGACCCTTCCTCAACAGTCGACCCTTCCTCAACAGTCGACCCCCCCACAACAGTCGACCCTTCCACAACAGTCGACCCTTCCTCAACAGTCGACCCTTCCTCAACAGTCGACCACCCCACAACAGTCGACCCTTCCACAACAGTCGACCCTTCCTCAACAGTCGACCCTTCCTCAACAGTCGACCCCCCCACAACAGTCGACCCTTCCACAACAGTCGACCCTTCCTCAACAGTCGACCCTTCCTCAATAGTCGACCCCCCCACAACAGTCGACGCCCCACAACAGTCGACCCTTCCACAACAGTCGACCCTTCCTCAACAGTCGACCCCCCCACAACAGTCGACCCTTCCACAACAGTCGACCCTTCCTCAACAGTCGACCCCCCCACAACAGTCGACCCTTCCACAACAGTCGACCCTTCCTCAACAGTCGACCCTTCCTCAACAGTCGACCCTTCCTCAATAGTCGACCCCCCCACAACAGTCGACGCCCCACAACAGTCGACCCCCCACACAACAGTCGACCCTTCCTCAACAGTCGACACCTCACCACCACCACCAGAAAAGCGAACACAGTCGACAGCCGACTGTAACATCAACAAACTTTCTCCATGGCTGGCGTATTTTACTTGCTCGAGCCGAGTTCAGACCGACTGACAAAAATCCAATTTGCTGGCTGATAAATCCATAGCTGGTAGAGTGGTCCGCTGCTGACCAGGCGAGGTCTGCCAGCCCTTCCACGAGGTCGGCTTGTACACTCAAAGAGGAGCACAGGTCATTTTCATAATTATTGGTCAATTGCCTTGTTCGTGCAAGCAGCAGTGTGTAGTGTTGACTGTTTATATTTCTTTCACAGTACTGACAGTACAGTGAAAGTACTTTCTTTAACTTCATTTTGTTGTTTGAAAAGCTGTTACAAACTTCGTTTTGTCGACGATGAAATTTTTGTATATGTTTAAGATTTGTGTGTGATAAGCATTTGGTAAAGTTAAGGGTATTCCTGCACTTTGGGAAGTTCAAGGTATACCTTTAAGTCCCTCCAGAGCTTATTGAGTGTGTTATAAGGGTATCGGAATAGAGGATTAGTGGTGTTGTAAGTTCAGAGATTGAGTGCCTCGGATGCTCGCTGGGAGGATGTCTGTATGAGAAGGTGTACTCGGCCCAGGTACAGGGCAGAGTACCTGCTACACAGTACCTCAACAGCCTGGGTGTGTGTACTCACCTGTGCAGGCGATGAGTCACAATAAAGTGGCTAAAGTATGTTAACCAGACCACACACTAGAAGGTGAATGGACGACGACGTTTCGGGCCGTCCTGGACCATTCTCACAAGCGACTTGAGAATGGTCCAGGACGGACCGAAACGTCGTTGTCCCTTCACCTTCTAGTGTGTGGTCTGGTCAACAAAATGTACTCACCTAGTTGTGCTTGCGGGGGTTGAGCTCTGGCTCTTTGATCCCGCCTCTCAACCGTCAATCAACTGGTTTACCGATTCCTGAGCCTACTGGGCTCTATCATATCTACATATGAAACTGTGTATGGAGTCAGCCTCCACCACATCACTTCCTAGTGCATTCCATCCGTTAACTGCTCTAACACTGAAACAAATTCTTTTTAATGTCTCTGTGGCTCATCTGGGTACTAAGTTTCCACCTGTGTCCCCTTGTTCGTGTCCCACCCCAGTGATCTATATGTAGCTGTACTGAGGTAGTGGTCTTAACATGGGCACCAGGGGATTGGTGGCCAGGATCACTGGCCCGAGTCGGAATGATCATTATTGCCGTCACTGTAAACAAAGTGTGCTTCGGTAGTCACTGTAAACAGACCTTGAGAGTAAGTTTTCACTGTCTTTCGATCCGTGAAAATAGGAGGGGGGGGGGGAAAGAAAAAGGTTCTCTAGCCTCTGTTCCAAGATCTTCTTTATGGTGACAGAGATTGTATAAGCTCTTAAAGTTTCCTTTCTGCCCTCCCCCACCCATCACAACATTAGAAGAATTGATTTGACAGTCTGAAACTTATCTTTCAGAAAATTAATAAACTGCCGCACGAAGTTATGGACTGCTGCTCTATTAGCATGCGTGAAGCGTTCTAGATTGTTAAGGGAGATAGATGATATGACGCCATTAAATAGATTAGTGCCAATCTTGGGAGAAAAAGCAGCTTGTATGGGGGTATTTCTACCAATAATAATTTGTCTTGAAGAATGCGTGTGTAATTATCTGAAAGCAAAACAGGGACCTGAAACTCGTCCATAAACGTTGTTTTATGGATGAAATAAACAGTTGGATGTAGGTGGGGTTATCTTCTTGAGGTTATCTTGAGATGATTTCGGGGCTTTTAGTGTCCCCGCGGCCCGGTCCTCGACCAGGCCTCCACCCCTAGGAAGCAGCCCGTGACAGCTGACTAACACCCAGGTACCTATTTTACTGCTAGGTAACAGGGGCATAGGGTGAAAGAAACTCTGCCCATTGTTTCTCGCCGGCGCCTGGGATCGAACCCAGGACGACAGGATCACAAGTCCAGCGTGCTGTCCGCTCGGCCGACCGGCTCCGAGGGGACAGGGGGACCGGGGGGAAAATGGATTGTTGCATAGACTGCTGGTGGATGAGCAGGTGGATGTTGAAGTGCATGTACACGTTTGGTAATGTGCACTAATTAATCCTGCTTAATGAACACATTGTGAACATGGAGTCTGATGCTCTGGTGGGATGTTCAACGTTTACGTTTACTGCGTCACTGCTTTAATTTAGGAGCCGTGACGGACGCTACAGATGGTCGCGGGCTTAGCAAACTGTTACGACGTCTCGGGGACGTCCAGTGCTGACTGATACCAGAGTTGCTGGTGCCTTACTGACGCCAGTTGTGTGTGTGTGTGTGTGTGTGTGTGTGTGTGTGTGTGTGTGTGTGTGTGTGTGTGTGTGTGTGTGTGTGTGTGTGAGACAATAACATGAGCACTAAAATATTGCTCAACAAAATAGAACTTTAATATCAATTTCTCCAGTGGAAAAATAGCGAAATTGAAGGTTTATTGTAATACTTTACCCATTAGACAATCTCAAATTAAAGTATATATTTTGTCTGTGATAGAAAAGAGTGTGTCAACGCCCTCACGGAGATTACGTGACACGGAGACCAGTCACTAGCCACAACAGTTGCGTGAAACACCAGTAAGAGGATAAGCTATAATATGACGCGACTTAGGGCTAGCGAGGAGAGAGAGCCTCATCGTGTCTTGACAGGCTATACATAGCCTAATACCTTGTATACTCCGAGGTGTTATGTATACAGAGGAGTTAGACAGCGTCCTAAGCGCTGAAAGGATACATATTCGTTACCTAGCATCTTGTATACAATATTCTTTATGTATATGCGTTAAAAGCTTAGCATCTGGGCTTTCTCTCACTTGAGAGTCCGGTTAAACTGGCACTCAAGGCTACGTTCCTCAACACCCTTAGACAGTGCCTAATCAGTGTCACTGCCGCGCTTAACCAACAGTGAACAGCCGCGGCAGTGAAATCCTCTTTGGTACCGCGGGTGAAATATGCAAATTAGAACCATCAATATTGAGTTTTGTGTTTTACGAGATAAGCCGCGCGTCGCCGGAATAAATGCTCGGAGTTTATGTTTAATTCTTCGTAATACTGTTTAATGGAAATTTAAGGATTTGTTGGTTTAAAAAAGGCCGGATTTTTTTTTTTTATGTTGGTACATCGCTCCGGATTTGTAAGTAGTTTAGTAAGTTTAGTAGTTTAGTAGTTTAGTAGTTTAGTAGTTTAGTAGTTGTAAGAGAGTTTATATATATGTGGATGAGTTGTGTACTTGTTAGAGGGTATTCCGGTGGTTGACATGCCATTGGCTATCCAGGAGATCATCACTACCACCACCACTACTACTACCACCTCCGTCACCACCACCACTACCACTACCACTACTACTACCACCTCCGTCACCATCACCACTACTACTACCACCTCCGTCACCACCACCACTACCACTACCACTACTACTACCACCTCCGTCACCATCACCACTACTACTACCACCTCCGTCACCATCACCACTACCACTACCACCTCCGTCACCACCACTACTACTACTACCACCTCCGTCACCATCACCACCACTACTACCACCTCCGTCACCACCATCACCACTACTACCACCTCCGTCACCATCACCACTACTACTACCACCTCCGTCACCATCACCACTACTACTACCACCTCCGTCACCATCACCACCACTACTACCACCTCCGTCACCATCACCACTACTACTACCACCTCCGTCACCATCACCACTACTACTACCACCTCCGTCACCATCACCACTACTACTACCACCTCCGTCACCATCACCACCACTACTACCACCTCCGTCACCACCATCACCACTACTACCACCTCCGTCACCATCACCACTACTACTACCACCTCCGTCACCATCACCACTACTACTACCACCTCCGTCACCATCACCACTACTACTACCACCTCCGTCACCATCACCACTACTACTACCACCTCCGTCACCATCACCACTACTACTACCACCTCCGTTACCATCACCACTACTACTACCACCTCCGTCACCACCACCACCACTACTACTACCACATCCGTCACCATCACCACTACTACTACCACCTCCGTCACCACCACCACTACTACTACCACCTCCGTCACCATCACCACTACTACTACCACCTCCGTCACCATCACCACTACTACTACCACCTCCGTCACCATCACCACCACTACTACCACCTCCGTCACCATCACCACTACTACTACCACCTCCGTCACCACCACCACCACTACTACCACCTCCGTCACCATCACCACCACCACCACAAGTTTACCAGCAGCACAATCACGAAATGAGAGTTACACGACGAACTGGATTGTGAGAGTCAGTTTGGGCCAGCACATGTGCCTCCACACCTGATACTACGACCCCCCACACCTGATACTACAACCCCCCACACCTGACACTACGACCCCCCACACACCTGACACTACAACCACCAGTCCTTACATCACTGGAACCACCACCCCCTATTATTAGTGCCCTCCCCCCCTTCCATCTGACCACCTCCCCCCCCCTTCCATCTGACCACCTCCCCCCCCCCTTCCCTCTGACCACCTCCCCCACCCTTCCATCTGACCACCTCCCCCCCCTTCCATCTGACCACCTCCCCCCCCCCTTCCATCTGACCACCTCCCCCCCCCCTTCCATCTGACCACCTCCCCCCCCCCCCCCTCTCTCCTTCACAAGTCAGCATCCTCCTCTCACAATGCTGTACAAGATGCTGTAGATTACGGCGGGAGTGGAAGGGAGAAATAATTCCCGGAGCCAAGGAGACCACAAGTGACTTTAATAAGTGTTTTAAGTGGTCTCTGGAGATTAACGTATTAAGTGCTGTAAGAACTGAACTTCTTAAGAAATGTCTTGTGGTTTATCATTATTTTAAGATGATAGAGAAGTAAAGGGTTTGTGTTTATATATTTTTTGTTGTAATAACTTGTCAAGTCATTCTGTTGGAATGTACTGTGTTGTTATCTTGAGGTTATCTTGAAATGATTTCGGGGCTTAACGTCCCCGCGGCCCGGTCCACGACCAGGCCTCCTTTTTGTTACACATCTCCCAGGAAGCAGCCCGTAGTAGCTGTCTAACTGCCAGCTACCTGTTTACTGCTAGGTGAACAGGGGGCATCAGGGTGAAAGAAACTCGACCTATTTGTTTTCGCCTCCACCTGGGATCGAACCCGGAACCTTAGGACGACGAATCCCGAGCGCTGTCCACTCAGCCGTCAGGCCCATCGATAGATGAATCTCTTTCACCTTTTATATAAAGAGCGAAGCAAATACAGTCACGTCATTTAACAGTGAAGTTAATGAAGGTTTGACCAGACCACACACTAGAAGGTGAAGGGACGACGACGTTTCGGTCCGTCCTGGACCATTCTCAAGTCGATTGTGACTTGAGAATGGTCCCGGACGGACCGAAACGTCGTCGTCCCTTCACCTTCTAGTGTGTGGTCTGGCCAAACTACTTCAGCCACGTTATTGTGACTCATTGCCTTTAATGAAGGTGTTTGTGTAATGTGTTTGTCAGTCATTAGAGGCAGTGAAATACTGGTGTTTAAACCCCGAGGGGTAACAATGGGTTACAAATTAATATAATTAGCAGCTTCTTTAAATGTTTTTAGCTTTTCATGTTGAAATGTTTACGACGTTCCTTGAATTTATGATGATTGTGGGTTGACTTAATGTTTAGTGAGCGGGACTCACGCCAGCCAGGGGAAATATCTAGGTGGAATAATACTGAGTTCTTGACGAGGCAGAAATATAAGGAACAGAAGAAGAAATATAAGGAACAGAAGAAGAAATATAAGGAACAGAAGAAGAAATATAAGGAACAGAAGAAGAAATATATGGAACAGAAGAAGAAATATAAGGAACACATAAGCGAACGAATAGCTGTAAGAGAGAAATAAAAATATAAGGGATTCATATGAAAGAAAGAAATAATATAGAGAATACTGAGGTACTCTACATCAGAGGTAAGATCATCACCAGGGGAAGTGCTAGGCCAGCTAGGGTGTCCTTGGAAGAAATGTGAGGGTAGGTTAGGGTGGGGTGCTGGATAGGGGGGTAGGGATGATCGCTGACTTCGAAGCCAAATGTAACTTTCTACCAGGTAATTGTTTTGTAGATCCCCCCCATCCCTCTCTCCCCATCCCGAATCCCCCCATCCCTCTCTCCCCATCCCGAATCCCCCCATCCCTCTCTCCCCATCCCGAATCCCCCTCGCTCCCATGGGCCTGTGGGTGGATAGGCAGCCAGGTGCCGTTTGTAGAGGAAACCTGCGTATCAGTCTCTCACAGTGAGAGACACCAGTCTCTCTCACTGTGAGAGAGTGAGAGAGGACCCACTCTCCCACGATGCCTCTCGGTTGGATAACTGGCGATACCTACTCGTATCTTATATATATATATATATATATATATATATATATATATATATATATATATATATATATATATATATATATATATATATATAGATAGGTAAGATGGTTACTGAAACATTGTAAGAAGGTTTATTAACCCCGTTGGTCCGGCCAGCACCAGCCTGCAACGTGAGGAAGTGTGAAGGAGCCGTTTAAGAAGCGGTGGAAGAGGAAGAGAGAGTGTGAGGAGGGCGGCGCTAGGCACACCCCGGGGACTGATAAGGAGGTGAAGGAGGCCGCTCAGAGGGCTGAAGAAGAACCTTTTGTTGTTATCTGAAGGTGGTCCTCGTCGTGGGGGGGCGGGGAGGGTGCTACTGCCTTCCTGGTTATGGTTCTGCTCCGCTCTCTCCTGGCAGTCGGTTACGTTGGGGGAGAGAGAGGTTTTGGTGACCATAAATTCATTCCCCCTACAGAGACTTCTACACCCCCACAGAGACCTCCACACAAGGCAAGGAGAAGCAAGGAAGAAGCGCAGCGCGAGAGGGGAAAACCAGGAAACCACAGCTCCCAACACATCACCCCCAGAGGCGAGGGGGGAACCCACAACCAGCTACCCAGTAACATCAGCGGGGAGGGCAACCCCACCACCCTCCTCTGCATAGAAAACCCCCCCTTTCCTTCCTGTCCTCCCGCCCCTTTCACCCCATTCCCTCCCTGTCCCTCCCCCTTCACTTGACCCCCCACCCCTCATCCCAGTATCCTCTGCAACCCTGGTATCCACCTCACAAATCCTCACACCCATGGCACAGCCTCCTCCACCAGCAGAACACTCACCAAGGAGGAGATTTGAGAAGGGACAGAAGAAAGTGAGCCTCAAGGCAATGTACACTAACATAGATGGAATTACAAATAAAGCAAATGAACTTGGAGAATGGGTACTAGAGGAAAACCCAGACATAATAGCTCTCACGGAAACAAAGTTGACAAAAACAATAACAAATGCAGTGTTCCCAAAGGACTATTATGGTATGAGGACAGAGAGGGAAGGAAGAGGTGGTGGTGGTGTAGCTCTGCTGGTAAGAAAAGGCTGGGATTTTGAGGAGTTGGTTGTTCAGTGATGTGAAGGTTTCAGTGACTACATAATACCTGGTTGATACCTGGTTGATGGGGTTCTGGGAGTTCTTCTACTCCCCAAGCCCGGCCCGAGGCCAGGCTTGACTTGTGAGAGTTTGGTCCACCAGGCTGTTGCTTGGAGCGGCCCGCAGGCCCACATACCCGCCACAGCCCGGTTGGTCCGGCACTCCTTGGAGGAATAAATCTAGTTTCCTCTTGAAAATTTCCACGGTTGTTCCAGCAATATTAATAGGAACAATAACAACTGGAGGGCAAAAAATTATAGTCGTAGTCATATATAATCCACCACGAAATGACAAGACCCAGACAGGAATATGATAGAAACAATATGGCCACCATTAACATAATAGATTGAGCAGCTTCTGTTGCTAGCAGGAATGGATCTGGACTACTAATTATGGAAGACTTCAACCATGGGAAGATAGATTGGGAGAACAGAGACTCGCATGGAGGACCAGAAACATGGAGAGCTAAGCTGCTGGACGTGGCAACAAGAAACTTTCTAAGCCAACACATCAAGGATCCAACAAGAATGAGAGGATGAACCAGCACTGCTTGATCTGATATTTACCCTAAATGAGTGGGATATAAGGGAAGTCAAGATGGAAGCACCCTTGGGAATGATTGATCACAGTGTATTGAACTTTGAGTACCTGGTAGAGCTAGGAATTATCCCCCCCCCCCTAAAAAGAACTAGGAAACAAAAGGCTGGCATACCGAAAGGGAAATTATGAGGAGATGAGAAGCTTCCTAAGGGAAATACGTTGGGACACAGACCTCAGAGCTAAGTCTGTACAAGATATGATGGACTATGTCACCCAAAAGTGTCAGGAGGCAGTAAACAGATACATCCCGGCCCAAAAGGAAAAATCAGAGAAGCAACAGAAGAATCCATGGTATAACAGGGCATGTATGGAAGCAAAGGTACTGAACAAAAGGGCGTGGAGGAACTTCCGGAATAACAGAACACCAGAAAGCAGAGAGA
Organism: Procambarus clarkii; assembly: GCF_040958095.1. Taxonomy (NCBI): domain Eukaryota; kingdom Metazoa; phylum Arthropoda; class Malacostraca; order Decapoda; family Cambaridae; genus Procambarus; species Procambarus clarkii. Next base: position 13,589,507 of record NC_091227.1, on the reverse strand, counting down.
GAGAGAGAGACCAGAGAACCAGGAATGAGTATGTCAGGGTGAGAAGAGAAGCAGAGAAAAGTTATGGAAATGATAAAGCAAACAAAGCCAAGACCGAACCAAAGCTACTTCAGTCACATCAAAAGGAAAACAACAGTGAAAGAACAGGTAGTGAAACACGCACACACACACACCTCGGTTTTCAACCCCGGGAAGGAACCACTGCATGAAAAATAGAACACAAAAATGTACTAGAGACATGAGAAAAAATACTCAAGTGTTCGGGGAGAATCTGTCAGGAGTTTGGATACCTTTTAGTCTCTTTTCCAAGGCTAAGGGTCCCCATAGGTGTGTGTGTGTATATATATATATATATATATATATATATATATATATATATATATATATATATATATATATATATATATATATATATATATATATATGCAATTGACGATCACTAAACACTGATCATTCGTATGCGGAAAATCCAAAGAGAAATAGGAACAAGAGATGAACGTTTCGGCCGATCTGGGCCTTTGTCAACACCTGACTGAAAAAAATCCCAAAGGAAGAGTGGAGGCAGATACTAGCGCCTGACCACCGTCTCCTGGGGAAAGAATTAACCAGAAAAAGGTATAGATTAGCTTAGAGTGGTCAGAAGGATTAGTGGCCAGAGGATAATTGGGATGGGGCGAAAAGCATTACCAATTGCAATGGTTTTGTGGAACGGAATTTAATTGAGTCTGCCCTAATTAGTCAATGTCCAAATCTTCTCAATGTTAGTACTGGTATGTACAAACTTACACCCAGTTTTAAGTTACAATAATGCACAACAGTTTAAGTAAAAGCTATGATAGTTACATTGTCTCATAACAATATTATATTAATATTTTATGTAGGTTCAATGAGGCTTTTTCTTTAATCTTTTATTCTTACCGCTTAAATCCTTCTGACCACTCTAAGCTAATCTATACCTTTTTCTGGTTAATTCTTTCCCCAGGAGACGGTGGTCAGGTCTAGTGTCTGCCTCCACTCTTCCTTTGTGATTTTTTTTCAGTCCGGTGTTGACAAAGGCCCAGATCGGCCGAAACGTTCATCTCTTGTTCCTATTTCTCTGTGGATTTTCCGCATACGAATGATCAGTGTTTAGTGATCGTCAATTGCATATATATATATATATATATATATATATATATATATATATATATATATATATATATATATATATATATATATATATATATATGATATAAATATCTTGATATAGGCAGCAGAGCATTAAGCTGCGGGGACTAAGCCGAAGCTTCGGAAGGTGACACTTGATTCTCTCAAGGACATTTTTGTCATATCAAAAGGGAGCACCAGACCTTGAAAAGGAGCATTACCAGGCTTAGAAAAGGAGCATCCCCCAAGACTCACACCCTACTCCTACTACTCCTACAATAGGGTAGTTGTCTACCAGTGTTGCTGCGTGGTAATTCTTACCACCAAAAAACATGTGCGCACGCGCACTGAGCGCACATGGTCGACACCGCCTACGTCCAGGGAGCTCCACCAGTCTCCATTACTACACACCCGGCACGCGGGAACGGCGTTGTTGGGCCAACTGATACCAAAAGTTCAATTGCATTTTAAATAACGCCCCAGTTTGCTAGCGCTGCCATTGTCATTCATGGAGTTGGTGGCTCCCGTGTTGGGTAAATATGTGAGTGGGAATGATTGTGAGTGAGAGGGAATGATTGTGAGTGAGGGGGACCCATTGTTATGCCTTCCTCATTTGCATCTGCTTGCATCTGTATACCGTATAAATATTAATAGTGTATTTGCAACGAGTTGAACGATGAATGGTGCTGAGAGATTGTGTGTGTGTTGACGGTAATCTGCAGATACCTGGTTGATACCTGGTTGATACCTGGTTGATACCTGGTTGATACCTGGTTGATACCTGGTTGATACCTGGTTGATACCTGGTTGATACCTGGTTGATGCCTGGTTGATACCTGGTTGATACCTGGTTGATACCTGGTTGATACCTGGTTGATACCTGGTTGATACCTGGTTGATGCCTGGTTGATACCTGGTTGATACCTGGTTGATACCTGGTTGATGCCTGGTTGATACCTGGTTGATACCTGGTTGATACCTGGTTGATGGGGTTCTGGGAGTTCTTCTACTCCCCAAGCCCGGCCCGAGGCCAGGCTTCACTTGTGAGAGTTTGCAAGTCAACTTGCAGGTTTGCAAGTTAACAACTTTATCACACACAGAGATCACAATACTTGGTGACGTTTGTTAGGAACTTAGAATGAGTAAGTTAGTGACGATTGTTTATAGTTCTGGATCCCTGAGAGTAAGTTAGTGGCAGTCAACAACTTGGGATGAGTAAGTTAGTGACAGTCAACAACTTAGGATGAGTAAGTTAGTGACAGTCAACTACTTAGGATGAGTAAGTTAGTGACAGTCAACAACTTAGGATGAGTAAGTTAGTGACAGTCAACAACTTGGGATGAGTAAGTTAGTGACAGTCAACAACTTGGGATGAGTAAGTTAGTGACAGTCAACAACTTGGGATGAGTAAGTTAGTGACAGTCAACAACTTGGGATGAGTAAGTTAGTGACAGTCAACAACTTAGGATGAGTAAGTTAGTGACAGTCAACAACTTGGGATGAGTAAGTTAGTGCCAGTCAACAACTTAGGATGAGTAAGTTAGTGACAGTCAATAACTTGGGATGAGTAAGGTAGTGACAGTCAACAACTTAGGATGAGTAAGTTAGTGACAGTCAACAACTTGGGATGAGTAAGTTAGTGACAGTCAACAACTTAGGATGAGTAAGTTAGTGACAGTCAACTACTTAGGATGAGTAAGTTAGTGACAGTCAACTACTTAGGATGAGTAAGGTAGTGACAGTCAACAACTTAGGATGAGTAAGTTAGTGACAGTCAACTACATGGGATGAGTAAGTTAGTGACAGTCAACAACTTGGGATGAGTAAGTTAGTGACAGTCAACTACATGGGATGAGTAAGTTAGTGACAGTCAACAACTTGGGATGAGTAAGTTAGTGACAGTCAACAACTTAGGATGAGTAAGTTAGTGACAGTCAACTACTTAGGATGAGTAAGGTAGTGACAGTCAACAACTTAGGATGAGTAAGTTAGTGACAGTCAACTACTTAGGATGAGTAAGTTAGTGACAGTCAATAACTTGGGATGAGTAAGGTAGTGACAGTCAACAACTTAGGATGAGTAAGTTAGTGACAGTCAACAACTTAGGATGAGTAAGTTAGTGACAGTCAACAACTTGGGATGAGTAAGTTAGTGACAGTCAACAACTTGGGATGAGTAAGTTAGTGACAGTCAACAACTTGGGATGAGTAAGTTAGTGACAGTCAACAACTTGGGATGAGTAAGTTAGTGACAGTCAATAACTTGGGATGAGTAAGTTAGTGACAGTCAACAACTTGGGATGAGTAAGGTAGTGACAGTCAACAACTTAGGATGAATAAGTTAGTGACAGTCAACAACTTGGGATGAGTAAGTTAGTGACAGTCAACAACTTAGGATGAGTAAGTTAGTGACAGTCAACTACTTAGGATGAGTAAGGTAGTGACAGTCAACAACTTAGGATGAGTAAGTTAGTGACAGTCAATAACTTGGGATGAGTAAGGTAGTGACAGTCAACAACTTAGGATGAGTAAGTTAGTGACAGTCAACTACTTAGGATGAGTAAGTTAGTGACAGTCAACAACTTGGGATGAGTAAGGTAGTGACAGTCAACAACTTAGGATGAGTAAGGTAGTGACAGTCAACAACTTGGGATGAGTAAGTTAGTGCCAGTCAACAACTTAGGATGAGTAACTGATAGTCAACAACTTAGGATGAGTAACCACCTCTCTCCAACTGTTCCCTCGGAGCTTAATTCCTGCCGAAGTATTCAGCAAAAAAATCATGTTTGCTAATTTACCAAAACAAACATGAGCTTTAATTGATCTCTCTGACGGTAATATAATGTTATTTTTTAAAGAACATGTCCCTTTTGCCCTGAAATGTATAGCACTCGTGGTACGCAGGTTTCCAGGTGATAATATAATAGATCCCTGGACTATATGGTAGTTTCTAGGTGATAATATAATAGATTCATGGATTATATGGTAGTTTCTAGGTGATTATATAATAGATCCCTGGACTATATGGTAGTTTCTAGGTGATAATATAATAGATTCATGGATTATATGGTAGTTTCTAGGTGATTATATAATAGATCCCTGGACTATATGGTAGTTTCTAGGTGATAATATAATAGATTCATGGATTATATGGTAGTTTCTAGGTGATAATATAATAGATTCATGGATTATATGGTAGTTTCTAGGTGATAATATAATAGATTCATGGATTATATGGTAGTTTCTAGGTGATTATATAATAGATCCCTGGACTATATGACAGGTTCTAGGTGATAATATAATAGATCCCTGGACTATATGACAGGTTCTAGGTGATTATATAATAGATCCCTGGACTATATGGTAGTTTCTAGGTGATTATATAATAGATCCCTGGACTATATGACAGGTTCTAGGTGATTATATAATAGATCCCTGGACTATATGACAGGTTCTAGGTGATAATATAATAGATCCCTGGACTATATGGTAGTTTCTAGGTGATTATATAATAGATCCCTGGACTATATGACAGGTTCTAGGTGATTATATAATAGATCCCTGGACTATATGACAGGTTCTAGGTGATAATATAATAGATCCCTGGACTATATGGTAGTTTCTAGGTGATTATATAATAGATCCCTGGACTATATGACAGGTTCTAGGTGATTATATAATAGATCCCTGGACTATATGACAGGTTCTAGGTGATTATATAATAGATCCCTGGACTATATGACAGGTTCTAGGTGATAATATAATAGATCCCTGGATTATATGGTAGTTTCTAGGTGATAATATTATAGATCCCTGGACTATATGGTAGTTTCCAGATGGTGATATAATTAGGATCCATAGGAACTTGAGCTCAGTTCGCCAGCAGGAAAGACACTAAGTGAGAAATAGGCAGATTTAACCCTAATGAAGCAGGTGGATATGAAAAATATACACAATTATCATTCTGTATATATGACATTCTCGGTTTACCGCAAATTATAGCCAACAAGAAAATGTATTATCTTGACGTTATTTTGAGATGATTTCGGGGCTTTAGTGTCCCCGCGGCCCGGTCCTCGACCAGGCCTCCACCCCTAGGAAGCAGCCCGTGACAGCTGACTAACACCCAGGTACCTATTTTACTGCTAGGTAACAGGGGCATAGGGTGAAAGAAACTCTGCCCATTGTTTCTCGCCGAAGCCCGGGATTGACCCCGGGACCACAGGATCACAAGTCCAGCGTGCTGTCAGCTCGGCCGACCGGCTCCCTTACCGTAAACGATTGTAATCTTAGGAGAAAATGCAAGTATTTATCATAAACGATAGCAAGTATGAAAAAAGGTTTACCTTCGCTCTTAAACCACGGAGGTAAACTTGGGTAGGAAGAATACATTTGTTCCCGAAGGCGAGAGTAAGGTGAAGAGAAAACGGAAGATTTTAGCCTAAACGATAATAAATCGGACAGGAAATTCCCGAATTTTATTCTGAAGTGGCAGTTTACATTTGTATCCTGAGATTGAGACCCGCTCCAGCCAGCTCATGAACTGTTCCCTTCCCACCTGCAGTCTTGCTTTCACCAGCTGCAGTGTTGCTTTCACTAGCTGCAGTCTTGCTTTCACCAGCTGCAGTGTTGCTTTCACTAGCTGCAGTCTTGCTTTCACCAGCTGCAGTGTTGCTTTCACCAGCTGCAGTCTTGCTTTCACCAGCTGCAGTGTTGCTTTCACTAGCTGCAGTGTTGTTTTCACTAGCTGCAGTGTTGCTTTCACTAGCTGCAGTGTTGCTTTCACTAGCTGCAGTGTTGCTTTCACTAGCTGCAGTGTTGCTTTCACTAGCTGCAGTGTTGCTTTCACTAGCTGCAGTGTTGCTTTCACCAGCTGCAGTGTTACTTTCACCAGCTGCAGTGTTACTTTCACCAGCTGCAGTGTTACTTTCACCAGCTGCAGTGTTGCTTTCACCAGCTGCAGTGTTGCTTTCACTAGCTGCAGTGTTGCTTTCACTAGCTGCAGTGTTGCTTTCACTAGCTGCAGTGTTGCTTTCACCAGCTGCAGTGTTACTTTCACCAGCTGCAGTGTTACTTTCACCACCTGCAGTCTTGCTTTCACCAGCTGCAGTCTTGCTTTCACTAGCTGCAGTGTTGCTTTCACCAGCTGCAGTGTATTTCACCAGCTGCAGTGTTGCTTTCACCAGCTGCAGTGTTGCTTTCACCACCTGCAGTCTTGCTTTCACTAGCTGCAGTGTTGCTTTCACCAGCTGCAGTGTTGCTTTCACCACCTGTAGTGTTGCTTTCACCACCTGCAGTCTTGCTTTCACCAGCTGCAGTCTTGCTTTCACTAGCTGCAGTGTTGCTTTCACCAGCTGCAGTGTATTTCACCAGCTGCAGTCTTGCTTTCACCAGCTGCAGTCTTGCTTTCACTAGCTGCAGTGTTGCTTTCACCAGCTGCAGTGTTGCTTTTACCAGCTGCAGTGTTGTTTTCACCAGCTGCAGTGTTGCTTTCACCACCTGCAGTGTTGCTTTCACCACCTGCAGTGTTGCTTTCACCAGCTGCAGTGTTGCTTTCACCAGCTGCAGTGTTGTTTTCACCAGCTGCAGTGTTGCTTTCACCACCTGCAGTGTTGCTTTCACCACCTGCAGTGTTGCTTTCACCACCTGCAGTGTTGCTTTCACCACCTGCAGTCTTGCTTTCACCAGCTGCAGTCTTGCTTTCACTAGCTGCAGTGTTGCTTTCACCAGCTGCAGTGTATTTCACCAGCTGCAGTCTTGCTTTCACCAGCTGCAGTCTTGCTTTCACTAGCTGCAGTGTTGCTTTCACCAGCTGCAGTGTTGCTTTTACCAGCTGCAGTGTTGTTTTCACCAGCTGCAGTGTTGCTTTCACCACCTGCAGTGTTGCTTTCACCAGCTGCAGTGTTGCTTTCACCAGCTGCAGTGTTGCTTTCACCAGCTGCAGTGTTGTTTTCACCAGCTGCAGTGTTGCTTTCACCACCTGCAGTGTTGCTTTCACCACCTGCAGTGTTGCTTTCACCACCTGCAGTGTTGCTTTCACCACCTGCAGTCTTGCTTTCACCAGCTGCAGTCTTGCTTTCACTAGCTGCAGTGTTGCTTTCACCAGCTGCAGTGTATTTCACCAGCTGCAGTCTTGCTTTCACCAGCTGCAGTGTTGCTTTCACCACCTGCAGTGTTGCTTTCACCACCTGCAGTGTTGCTTTCACCAGCTGCAGTGTTGCTTTCACCAGCTGCAGTGTATTTCACCAGTTGATTTCACCACTTACAGTGTACGATGTGCGCGTCACTCGGTCAGTCAGGTTAAGACCATTACTGGATGGGTGACTGGGCGAGGAGTATCGTACACCCCCCTTTCTTTCTGTTCTAAACTGATGCTGCCTCTCTCCTTCCCCCTACTCCCTCTCTTCCTTCCCCTCCTCCCTCTCTTCCTTCCCCTCCTCCCTCTCTTCCTTCCCCTCCTCCCTCTCTTCCTTCCCTTCCTCCCTCTCTTCTTTCCCCTCCTCCCTCTCTTCCTTCCCCTCCTCCCTCTCTTCCTTCCCCTCCTCCCTCCCTTCCCCTCCTCCCTCTCTTCCTTCCCCTCCTCCCTCTCTTTCTTCCCCTCCTCCCTCTCTTCCTTCCCCTCCTCCCTCCCTTCCCCTCCTCCCTCTCTTCCTTCCCCTCCTCCCTCTCTCCCTTCCCCTCCTCCCTCTCTTCCTTCCCCTCCTCCCTCTCTTCCTTCCCCTCCTCCCTCTCTTCCTTCCCCTACTCCCTCTCTTCCTTCCCCTCCTCCCTCTCTTCCTTCCCCTCCTCCCTCTCTCCCTTCCCCTCCTCCCTCTCTCCCTTCCCCTCCTCCCTCTCTTCCTCCCCTCCTCCCTCTCTTCCTTCCCCTCCTCCCTCTCTTCCTTCCCCTCCTCCCTCTCTTCCTTCCCCTCCTCCCTCTCTCCCTTCCCCTCCTCCCTCTCTCCCTTCTCCTCCCTCTCTTCCCCCCCTCCTCCCTCTCTTCCTTCCCCTCCTCCCTCTCTCCCTTCTCCTCCCTCTCTTCCTCCCCTCCTCCCTCTCTTCCTTCCCCTCCTCCCTCTCTTCCTTCCCCTCCTCCCTCTCTTCCTTCCCCTCCTCCCTCTCTTCCTTCCCCTCCTCCCTCCCTTCCCCTCCTCCCTCTCTTCCTTCCCCTCCTCCCTCTCTTCCTTCCCCTCCTCCCTCTCTTCCTTCCCTCCTCCTCCAGGTAACAAGCAGTATCTGAGACGATAGTCCACTGAAGCCAACTTCCTCGCCTCTTATAATTCTATTTCAGGATGCAACTTCTCCATCAGGATCCGGAGGCCGGATAAGGCGTCCGTCAGGCCGGATAAGGCGTCCGTCAGACCGCATTGGAAGAGAGATGGTCGGTTAATGAACGAAACAGGTGTTCGGATGAGGTAGAGAGGAATGTCCTTTTCGCTCGTACGTTATACAAGAGATGATCTTTGGTTTTCCAGGACCGTCAAGGAAGGCTGCTGTATTTTGGAGTCTTGCAGAGCTGGATAACCATTTGAAGAAATGTTTTAAAGAGTCCTGGCCATGCGCGCGCGCGCACAGAAGCACAAGCACACAATGCGTCTGCACCTCACGCAGGTACACTGCCACAGGTTACAAACAACATACATTACGGGCTCACCATAGCCCGTGCTACAGGGAAATTTTGTTCCAGTAGCTGAATCTAAAAACAACGAGTTGAATCATAGATTGGGAGGTGTTATAGAACGTAGTCCACCACGACAGGGAGCAGGGGGCCGTTCCTTACTAGCTAGCCTCGTTATAGATCGTCGTCCACCACCACAGGGAGCAGGGGGCCGTTCCTTACTAGCTAGCCTAGTTATAGATCGTCGTCCACCACCAATGGGAGCAGGGGGCCGTTCCTTACTAGCTAGCCACGTTATAGATCGTCGTCCACCACCACAGGGAGCAGGGGGCCGTTCCTTACTAGCTAGCCACGTTATAGATCGTCGTCCACCACCACAGGGAGCAGGGGGCCGTTCTTTACTAGCTAGCCTCGTTATAGATCGTCGTCCACCACCACAGGGAGCGGGGGGCCGTTCCTTACTAGCTAGCCTCGTTATAGATCGTCGTCCACCACCAATGGGAGCAGGGGGCCGTTCCTTACTAGCTAGCCACGTTATAGATCGTCGTCCACCACCACAGGGAGCAGGGGGCCGTTCTTTACTAGCTAGCCTCGTTATAGATCGTCGTCCACCACCACAGGGAGCGGGGGGCCGTTCCTTACTAGCTAGCCTCGTTATAGATCGTCGTCCACCACCAATGGGAGCAGGGGGCCGTTCCTTACTAGCTAGCCACGTTATAGATCGTCGTCCACCACCACAGGGAGCAGGGGGCCGTTCCTTACTAGCTAGCCACGTTATAGATCGTCGTCCACCACCACAGGGAGCAGGGGGCTGTTCCTTACTAGCTAGCCACATTATAGAACGTAGTCCACCACGACAGGGAGCAGGGGGCCGTTCCTCACTTGCTAGCCTCGACGCCTGTCCCTAAATATTTGGGTCGAGTCCGGACTCTATCTTCATATCACTTTCTCTCTCCCTTCATCTCTCTATTTTTCTGTTGTTGCACTCCACTCCTCCACCTCCCCCTCTCACCTTTCCCCTCTCATATCCGCTTGCCATTTGCCTCTCACCCTTTCCCTCTCAATTCCGTCTCCCTTTCCGTGTTCGCTTTCCCATTTCTCAACTACATTTCTCCCGTTTTCCACAGTTATTTTCCAGTTATCTTTCCCTTTCATTTGGCTTCTCACTGTTCCTGCCTGAGTTAGTAACGATTGACTGGAGGATCCTGGAGCTGTCAATTCACGACCGCATTGGACTCCTTGACCAATCTCCGTACTGTTACCGATCCGATTAAGTCCGGACTGTTACCAATGGGGGGCCAAGATGCTACCGCAGTCACCTACAAGCCCCTACAGAGTGACACAAGGTCCAGACCGGTGTACGAGAGGTAGGTAAGAGTCGAGCTGTTGCTCTCGTGGAGACATCCACCTCTGTTGTAAATGGAATTGATGTCGCCTCTTGACCGCTAGGGCGCACGGAGACCCAAACTTGTATTACTTACATTGACTGTTATTCATATTATATATATATATATATATATATATATATATATATATATATATATATATATATATATATATATATATATATATATATATATATATATATATATTATTATATATTGAGTTCTTATATTCTATTGGAGGCAGCCAAGAATATTGTGTATCACTATTGTCTACTTTCTCCACTCACAACCGAGGGACATTGGTTTAGTGTCCGGGCAGGACTGAAACGGTTTGGCACACTTCTTTTCGTCACCTTTATGATGCCTCTGTTCAGCTGCCAGTAACATAGGCACCCCAGGAGTTAGTCTTTTGTTGCGGGTTGCTTCCGGATGGTTATGAGTAGTTGATACAGGCGTAGGAGGGACCTCAATAACCTTAAGTGCAGGCTTCCTGTCCCCCACAATGGGTAAATATATCGGTTGACCCACGGTAGTGATGGAGGACAACGAGCCAACCAAAGCTCAACTGATTTTATAGTTTGTGTCGAGGTGTATGGAAAGCCACCCTGGAAGCCAGCTTGGAAGCCACCCTGGAAGCCAGCTTGGAAGCCACCCTGGAAGCCACCCTGGAAGCCAGCTTGGAGGACAGCTTAGGATAGGGCGATTCCTGCATTCAGACGAAAGTGGAAGGGATGTGCTGTCAAGAAAGAATTGTGCGCCAAAACTGTTAAGAAATGCAACGCTCTGGAAAATACAAGTCATGCTGTCAAGACTCGATATGCAGGTTCATATGTAGATATGACGGAGCCCAAAACGCTTGAAATTCCTTATAGAACAGTCGCTTGAATGGTGAGAGACCGGACCAAGGAGCTTAAGCCCAGTCTAGGCGAGTACAACTAGGTGAGTTCACCACCCTACGTGTGGATCTCTGGACCCCCCCCACCACCCGGCTACCCAGACTCGGAGTTATAATTAGACCGTAATTGACTTAAAATTTGGCTCCCTCGCTTGTCAGAATTTTTTACGAGTTTCTACTTCAGAAACCTAAGTCGGTTCTCGCTTTTTTGAGTCGCGGGCGTGTGTAACGAAATTAATATCTGCGGTAAATGATTTTACCAAGTTCAGTTACGGCTGTGTACCTCTCCTGTGTGTTGGGCTAACCGGGTCTCGAAGCCTGTGTATGGAGCTCTCGCAGCAATGGGCTTGGTCTTATTGATGGTGCGTGAGTGATTGTGCACACACACACACACACACACACACACACACACACACACACACACACACACACACACACACACACACACACACACACACACACACACACACACAAACACGCACCAAACAACACAAACTCCGTGGTGTAGTGGTAAGACACTCGCCTGGCGTTCCGCGAGCGCTATGTCATGGGTTCGTATCCTGGCCGGGGAGGATTTACTGGGCGCAATTCCTTAACTGTAGCCTCTGTTTAACGCAACAGTAAAATGTGTACTTGGTTGAAACAACGATTCTTCGCGGCAGGGGATCGTATTCCAGGGACTTGCCCGAAACGCTACGCGTACTAGTGGCTGTACAAGAATGTAACAACTCTTGTATATATCTCAAAAAAAAAAAAAAAAAAATGCCTTCAGGTGTCCTATGGTGGACGGTGATAGTGAAATGATCTTTGACGATTCCGTAGAGTTTTGTATCATGATTTTTTTACCCCCTCCCTTTCCAGTTTCGTCCCATCCGCATGTAATATATTTGATACTGCACAAATCCGGTTAACATACTGACAATATCAACTCATAGAGGGTACTGCGGTATCTGAATGAGGGTCGGTTAAGCTCCAAGTAATTCGGTACAGGATAATGCTACCTTAATATGCAATCTGCGGAGACTATTGGGCCTATATGGAGACGTTAACACAACATGGTGGTACTTACTGGTTACACGTTGCGTTATTTGCCGTAATACTTGACATTTTTACCGTATAGTTTGTCGCTGTGATCACCGGTCGATATACGTACGAGTTTCGCTTGCGTATGTGCGTATTGCTTGCATGTGCGTATTGCTTGCATGTGCGTATTGCTTGCATGTGCGTATTGCTTGTATGTGCTTGCGTATGTGTCGCATTTAAACGATGTAATTCCCTGCCGATTTAAACTTAAATAGCTCAGGGAAGCTGGTAGCGCATTCTCTTCTCTCACATTCTGGCTTTCTCTCTCATAAACTTTTTCCAAACAAAAGTTTTTCATATAAAAACATATGGATAGCTTTCCATCAGCGAGGACTGGAGAAATACTTGCTACACTTGCGTCTCTCTAACAATGGAGAGTCCCCAAGTTCGACTGACTATTGCATTGTCGACGTGACTGCCTGCTGACCCGTAGAAGGTCAGGTTAGGTCAGGTCAAGTCCAAGTCAGGTCACAGGCGTCACGAGTGACCCGTGGGGGAGGTCATGACCTACGTATATATATATATATATATATATATATATATATATATATATATATATATATATATATATATATATATATATATATATATATATATTTATTTATTTATTTATTAGCCATTAATGGTCATTCTGTAGATAATGGAATGTATTTTAGAATTAATATGGATTGGTTTGTTAACGCTATTGTGTGTGTTGTATGATAGACTGTGTGGTGTTGTATGATAGACTGTGTGGTGGTGTATAATAGACTGTGTGGTGGTGTATGATAGACTGTGTGGTGGTGTATGATAGACTGTGTGGTAGTGTATGATAGACTGTGAGGTGGTGTATGATAGACTGTGTGGTGGTGTATGATAGACTGTGTGGTGGTGTATAATAGACTGTGTGGTGGTGTATGATAGACTGTGTGGTGGTGTATGATAGACTGTGTGGTGGTGTATGATAGACTGTGTGGTGGTGTATGATAGACTGTGTGGTGTTGTATGATAGACATCCCCTTAAAGATGCGATACTTTATAAATGTTTGGTCCTTGTCACTCACCCAAGCACACGCACTCACTCAATTGTTGAACGTCAGCTCTCTCACTCCCACCTTCCCCGCCCCTTTCCTTTCCCTTCCCTTCCCTTCCCTTTCCCTTCCCTTCCCTTCCCTTCCCTTCCCTTCCCTTCCCTTCCCTTCCTTCTCTCGCTCTCTCTCTCCCACGCAAGCGTGCATTCACGCTTATTTGGGCTGTTATATAGAGCCTGAAGCAGTTATTTTCATTTTTACATTCCCGTTACGGAATGGAACGGGTTTCAGCGTTCGTTGAAATCTGTGTTGAGATTCATCGTATTGACTTTGATCAATGCTGCAACATGCGTGATCAATGCTGCAACATGCGTGATCAATGCTGCAACATGCGTGATCAATGCTGCAACATGCGTGATCAATGCTGCAACATGCGTGATCAATGCTGCAACATGCGTGATCAATGCTGCAACATGCATGATCAATGCTGCAACATGCGTGATCAATGCTGCAACATGCGTGATCAATGTTGCAACATGCGTGATCAATGCTGCAACATGCGTGATCAATGCTGCAACATGCGTGATCAATGCTGCAACATGCGTGATCAATGCTGCAACATGCGTGATCAATGCTGCAACATGCGTGATCAATGCTGCAACATGCGTGATCAATTCTGCAATTCACAATGTCATAAAAGTATAACCTTCTGTTGAACTTATGCTGTGTAGCGCCGTAGTTAAGATTTTTGTTGACAAATTTCAAATTATCATGTGTTTTCACACATTAGCATGTGTGTTTGTAGGTATGTGTAATGCACATGTAGACAAACCCACATATGAAGGTTTGAGTGGGTTGGGTCACTTCTCAGAGTGGAGAGAGAGAGAGAGAGAGAGAGAAGAACAAATCTATAGGTTCAAAACTTGATAGGTGAACAGTTCTATGTTCTTCATATCGGGAAATGTTCTGACATGGAACAGCGGGCAACCGCAACAATTTATTATATATATATTTTTATTCAGTTTTTGTTTTTATTATTAATTTTGCGACCAGCGCTTAAAATCTAGGAAACATTTTGGACACTTTTTTTGTATTTAATTATTATCAGGTAATATAGTGGTGGAGGCGGTGGGTCATCCCTGCTTCATTACGGTGAGCTGGGAAGAGATATTTCCTAATTAACTCCCCCGGTCTCTATCACACACACACACACGCACACACACACATACACACACACACATACACACACACACACACACACACACACACACACACACACACACACACACACACACACACACACACACACATACACACACACACACACACACATACACACATCACTTGCGTACATATACACTTGGACTGGACGGTAGAGCGATGGTCTCGCTTCATGCAGGGCGGCGTTCAATCCCCGACCGTCCAAGTGATTGGGCACCATTCCTTCCCTCCGTCCTATAGTATATCCTTCTCCTCATATCCTTTCCAAGTGCTATATAATCGTACTGATTAAGGTCTTTCTCCTCATAATTACCTTGTATGCATATATATTTATTATATTGGAGAGAGAGAGTTCCATCTTGGTTTTGCAAATAGTATAACGTACTTAACGTATTCGGGGAGCCGGTCGGCCGAGCGGACAGCACGCTGGACTTGTGATCCTGTGGTCCTGGGTTCGATCCCAGGCGCCGGCGAGAAACAATGGGCAGAGTTTCTTTCACCCTATGCCCCTGTTACCTAGCAGTAAAATAGGTACCTGGGTGTTAGTCAGCTGTCACGGGCTGCTTCCTGGGGGTGGAGGCCTGGTCGAGGACCGGGCCGCGGGGACACTAAAAAAGCCCCGAAATCATCTCAAGATAACCTCAAGATAGATAACCTAAGTGTAAGCTGGCAGTTAATAGGTTTATCAGTGTTTTATATCTAGTGCTTCGACTAATGTCTAAACTCGAATCGTATCTGTCGATTATTTTCGGTATTGTTGGTTGAAATATTTTTTGGGTATGAACTATCTGTGTGTATAAATGATGTGGTCTTAGAGCCTTGCTTTTTTGTGTGCACTATTAATCACCTTGAAAAAAGATGTCTTGCCTATATATTGAGATCGTTGGAGCCGACAGTCCACAGGTAGATGTTTGATTCAGAAAAGGTAATTTAAAAACCTGTAAAGAAAATTGCAAAAACGCCAGTTGGTCTATATGAGGCAGGTCTTATTTATTCACAACCAAACTCATTCAGACCTTTGCCTGAAACAGTTCCGGGACTATTGTGATGCCCGACTAGGGTTTTTACAACGCTGTTTCCAAGCCTGTATTTACCCAGGTGTTTCCAAGCCTGTATTTACCCAGGTCTTTTCAGGATCTTAACTTACGTCCATTGTATTCATTGTCTCGTGTTTTATTTTGTGTGGATGTATTTAATATCTTACTAATATTGACTTCACAATCGACTTGAGAATGGTCCAGGACGGACCGAAACGTCGTCGTCCCTTCACCTTCTAGTGTGTGGTCTGGTCAACATAATTTAGCCACGTTATTGTGACTCATCGCCTGCATCTTACTAATATACCCTTTGTTGTACTCTTTCATGTACCCGTATGCTTCATCTCTCTTCAAATGGGACGTTTCAATTTCCTAGAATGTATCATTCTATGTCCTCGTTCATGGGAAACTGTCCATTCTACATTATTGTGAAGCAAAACTGCATAATACAAATACAGGTTAACAAAGAAAAGCAGAGGGCGAATATACTTTGAGGTGTTTCCGGGGCTTAGCGTCCCCGCGGCCCGGTCGTCGACCAGGCCTCCTGGTCGACGACCTATATCATTAGATATTTTACGGCAATAACTCCGAAAAAAAAAATCCCCAGAATGCTCATCACTTTCAGTTTGCAACATATATGCATTGATTTTAAGGCTCAAGATCTTCACTTCATCACGATGTAGACAAATTGTTTACTTCATCGTGAATGCCAGATCTTTTCCCTATTCAGTTGTTGTTGTTAAGATTCGCTACCTGGAACAAAAAGTTCCAAGTAGCACGGGCTATGGTGAGCCCGTGTCCGTGTTCAGATTTAACAATTTAAGCATTGTTGAGCTGATGTCTGGAAAAGGTAGCGTCAATAGGCTCAGAATCCGCCATTTATCAGCATTAAACTGCGACTACCAATCTTTCGCCCATTTTAAAATGGGCGAAAGATTGGCAGTTGCCCAATCTCTCGTCTACTAGATGGGTGTAAAACGTGAAGATTGAAGTGGTTGGGGATTGGGTGCGACGACCAAAGGATTGGGTAGCCAGGTGTGGGACGACCAAATGGTTGGGTAGCCAGGTGTGGGACGACCAAATGATTGGGTAGCCAGGTGTGGGACGACCAAATGGTTGGGTAGCCAGGTGTTGGACGACCAAATGATTGGGTAGCCAGGTGTGGGACGACCAAATGATTGGGTAGCCAGGTGTGGGACGACCAAAGGGTTGGGTAGCCAGGTGTGGGACGACCAAATGATTGGGTAGCCAGGTGTGGGACGACCAAACGGTTGGGTAGCCAGGTGTAGGACGACCAAACGGTTGAGTAGCCAGGTGTGGGACGACCAAATGATTGGGTAGCCAGGTGTGGAACAAGAAAGTAGGGATTGGGAGAGACGTATCGGGGAGCAAGCATAGGAGAGTAATGATGGCTAGGGGAGAGGTGGGAGGGGGGGTTGGGGGAGAAAGAGGGGAAGTAAAGGGGAAGAAGAAACAGTAATAAAAGATATTCTCCTCCCCCCTCACAATGCCGTGCTGGAACATATATATGACGCTTGAAAGGTTTAAACAAAGATTTCAGTAACAATGACACGGCCCAGAGCCCCCGAGCCACTAGTGAACATTTTAATCCAAGTAAAATTTTGGGAACAGTGGAGTGTCGCAACACTCGCTCTCAACCCGCGGAGTTGCCATCACCAACACAATATCCATCATCTCTCTCCCTCCCTATCACCAACACAATATCCATCATCTCCCTCCCTATCACCAACACAATATCCATCATCTCTCTCCCTCCCTATCACCAACACAATATCCATCATCTCTCTCCCTCCCTATCACCAACACAATACCCATCATCTCTCTCCCTCCCTATCACCAACACAATACCCATCATCTCTCTCCCTCCCTATCACCAACACAATACCCATCATCTCTCTCCCTCCCTATCACCAACACAATACCCATCATCTCTCTCCCTCCCTATCACCAACACAATACCCATCATCTCTCTCCCTCCCTATCACCTACACAATACCCATCATCTCTCTCCCTCCCTATCACCAACACAATACCCATCATCTCTCTCCCTCCCTATCACCAACACAATACCCATCATCTCTCTCCCTCCCTATCACCAACACAATACCCATCATCTCTCTCCCTCCCTATCACCTACACAATACCCATCATCTCTCTCCCTCCCTATCACCAACACAATACCCATCATCTCTCTCCCTCCCTATCACCAACACAATACCCATCACCACCTCTCTACCTCCCCATCTCAACAACACAGTGTATAAAACTATCTTCTCCACTGTCCAGGACCCTCAAGACACTACAAAGGTAAACACTTGTCTTGTGGAGGGCTCCAGTGTTGAGATGTAGAGACATTTGTGTTTCCTTGACTAGAGAGGCATCAGTCAGCCCTCAACTCCACCGGTATATCCTATTCTGCCCTCATCTGTATTCGGAATTCAACACAATTGTCACTAAAGAAAGTTTAAAGACACCGTTTTCTCTGCCTTTCCACTTCAGGTGGTCAGGGTCTTAAGAAAGATCTTGCGTGTCTTCGTAAGACATGTCCGCTCTCACTCTTGGAGGAAGTCTTCCCGTTCTCTGTCTCTTCTGGACAATATCTCTGCCTAAATCTTCCCTCCCGACGCCTCATCACTGATGCATGTCTCTTGCAGGCTTGCTTCCTCCCACGATTCTTGGATTCTCTTCCATGACAGCGTCTCTGTAACTTCCCTCCCAGGTCGCCAGAGTCACGGTAGCCAACCTACCTACCTGCCAGGGTTCGTGTCCCCCTTCCTCCCATGCCACGATCCCTATTTTCTCTCCCCCTCCCTCCCATGCCAGGGGTGCCTATTCCCTATCTCCCATGCTGCGGTTCGGAACACCCAACCTTATAATAGTCTTCTTCAATATCAAGGGGCTCAGAGCATACGGACTCTGGCTGGGCTTGGAGTCCACAGTCACCACCACTGCCAGTCGTATGTGATCATTAACTGCATCTAGCATGCTTGACTGCTGCTCATTAGGGGGTTAGTTGACCTCAATGGTCCTCGAACTGATTCCATCTCATGGGGAAGACGAAGGGTATGTCACCTGTGATTTATAACAGGATACTGATGTTAGTTTTTTTTCGGGGGGGGGGGGGGGGTTAAATGGGTAATTACCAGTTTTAATACATGTTGAGAACGTTAATATCATCTTATATTTCGCCTCACACACGCACACACATGCGCGCGCACACACACACACACACACACACACACACACACACACACACACACACACACACACACATACACACACACACACACACACACACACACACACACACACACACACACACACACACACACACACAGGATACTGTGTGTGTGTGTGAGCCCAGTAGGCTCAGGAGCCCAGTAGAGCCCAGTAGGCTCAGGAATCTGTACACCAGTTGATTGACAGTTGAGAGGCGGGACCAAAGAGCCAAAGCTCAACCCCCGCAAGCACAAATATGTGAGTACACACACACACACACACACACATTAATTTATACATAAATATATATGTATACATGAATGAGTTCTTAGAGTTCTTAGTGGTATATATACATATATATGTATGCATATACACACGTGTAGACACATGCACCTAGACACATATTCACGGACACCCCCAACACCAGTTTTCCTAGATAAATCTTAGAGCTGTTTTTAACCCGAGACACCCGCGGCAGGTGCTGCCAGCCACACACAAGAGCCGTCACACACACAGGATGCAGAGCAATGGTGCTCTAAAACTGGAGGCCGCGAGGCTACCGTCTCTCTCTGCTTGAGTGCCTCTTGTCACCCTCTCCCGTGAAACTCTAAGAAAAGTATAAACAAAGCATTGCGATGGTCAGAGATAGATGTTGACGCAATGTGATTTCTGCCCAGTGCTCTGAATGTCAAAGTGAAGAAATTCAAAGAAGCGCGGGTAAACGGCGGGAGTAACTATGACTCTTAAGGATGTCCATATAGCCAATAAGGAAAAAGGAAATAAGGTATAAGGAAAAACACAGCTCAAAAGGGTGCCAGTTGTTGCTGAAATGGTGTGTTTTTTTTTTTAGCTATTTCTCCCCCTTGCACACCAGGCTGAGTTGCAAATTCATTCATGAAGTATAATCTAGTTAGATATAAGGATGAACTGACGTGATTCACTCTGACTCCGAGACGTCCTGACTCCTTGACATAAGGCCCTAAGACTCCGCTCTAAGATGCCGGCCTCTGGCACTCTGGTGCCAGAGGCCGTCGTGAAGCAGCCGCTGGGTAAGCCTGGCACGTCCTCGCCCCCGTAGGAACTATTAAAGTCATCATACCGCGGCTCCAAACTTGTGCGTCTTGCAATTACGGTGTGAATGCCAGATGGGTCCCCTCTCCTGTCCATCGAGCTCCACCTTGATGTGAATCATTGTGGCAAGGTTGAGTCGTGCTTCACCAAGGTTGTGTGTAACCTGGTCCTCGGGCAGTGGGAGGGTGTTAGGTCGTCCTCCATCGTAGATCATGAAACTCTAGGCTGGTCCACCTCCCTGTTACAGGTGTGTGACTGTTGGCTGGTCCACCTCCCTGATACAGGTGTGTAAAGTTAGGCTGGTTCACCTCCCTGTTGCAGGTGTGTAACTGTAGGATGGTCCATCTCCCTGTTACAGGTGTGTAACTGAAGGCTGGTTTGATATTGCAGCAGTTATAGGCTGGTGAGCACTCTACCACCTGTGTATTGTATAACCGGCTGTGTATTGTATAACCGGCTGTGTATTGTATAACCGACTGTGTATTGTATAACCGACTGTCTATTGTATAACCGACTGTGTATTGTATAAACGACTGTGTATTGTATAACCGACTGTGTATTATATAACCGACTCTGTATTGTATAACCGACTGTGTCGAGGAGACTCAACATAGCCGGTGGAAATATGGCTCCGGCCTAGACTCACGGCCGAAGGTTAGCCGTGATTGACTCATTTTTGATAAGCTTGTATAATCTTATGCTGCCATTGGCGACTGGGATTGTATACATCTGTATCACTGTATTAATACATTTAGGTCCAGGCCACGTCACGAGAGAAACATTGAGACACAGACACAGACTGATCTTGGAGTTTTGTGACACAAACTGATCTTGGAGTTCATGCCTCACGTAACATTAGAAGTACTTGTGAAACATGTACACACAACTCTTGTTTTCTCCAAGTAGGTACCCAGGGTAAGGCATCTGTTGTGGGCAAAGTGAGGGGATGAGGTGAGGGATCATGATAAAGTTGATGTTGGTGATCATCAGTGATGAACACTTACGTCTGTTGAGCTGACACACGCACACGGGGAAGCTGGAATCACTGTCGAGGGCATTCAGGATTCGCCGGGATTGGAATCATCGTTTTGGCGGGCCTGGAATCACTGTCCTGTGGGTCTGGGGCCAGATTCACGAAAGCATTTACGCAAGCACTTACGAACGTGTACATCTTTCCTCAATCTTTGACGGCTTTGGTTACATTTATTAAACAGTTTACAAGCATGAAAACTTGCCATTGAACTGTTGTTATTGTTATAAACAGCCTCCTGGTGATTCGGAGCTCATTAACTGTTTAATAATTGTAAACAAAGCCGCCAAAGATTGAGAAAAGATGAGCAGGTTCGTAAGTGCTTGCGTAAATGCTTTCGTGAATCTGGCCCCTGGAATCGTTAAAATTGCTAATAAAAATGTAATAGTAGAAAGTTTATTAGAATATGCGACCCCCCCCCCCCCCCCCACCATCAGTACTCCGGTAACGATGAAGAGACGTTTGGATCGTTGAATAATTCACGTTCACAGAATTTTCAACTTCGTTGCAACTTGGGAAAACTTTCTCTTGTACTTTTAATTTGCTCGGAAGCTGTTCACAAAGACTTGGGAAGACTGAGGTCGCTTAGAGCTCAAAGGATCCTTCAAACACAATCCCTAAGACTTGGCTGCCAGGAGCCACTGCATCAACACTGATGCAACTCCAGGCCACATCTGAGACCTGGAGACCCTGGTTACCTTGACGTTACCTTGAGGTGATTTCGGGGCTTTTAGTGTCCCCGCGGCCCGGTCCTCGACCAGGCCTCCACCCCCAGGAAGCAGCCCGTGACAGCTGACTAACACCAAGGTACCTATTTTACTGCTAGGTAACAGGGACATAGGGTGAAAGAAACTCTGCCCATTGTTTCTCGCCGGCGCCTGGGAAGGAACCCAGGACCACAAGTCCAGCGTGCTGTCCGCTCGGCCGACCAGCTCCCTCCCTGTGGTAATTTCCAGGGCTCTTGTGATACCTTCATCCTGTGGTATGTGAGGGATCGAGAGGTGGCTTCCAAGACCCCTCACGGATTTGAAATCCTTTGACAAAACTCGAGCTGGATTTTCAAAAACCATTCTGGATTTTATTGGCTTCGTTGAGATCCCATATTGATGGATTTATCATCATATTTTATACCCTGAGCTGGAATTGATCTGGAAATCTCGGCTTACTTAGCACCCAGAATGTTTGCCCATCAGCTTGCGGAAATTAAACAAATGTTTGTATCAAGATCAGGGAAGCTGGGGTTAAAATGTCCTGCACGTGGGGCTGTGTGGAGAGCGCTTTGACACCAAGACATTTAGAGGCAACTTTCAGAATGTGTTACAGTATTCTAGAACCACGGTTCATCAGGCATTTACGAAACCTATAGATCTTTCCCTAATCATTGCGGGTTTGTTTACAGTTAGTAAAAGCTATTTATGAGCTATGACGCACTACGAGGTTGTTCTCGTAGGATTGGAAAGGTTCGAATCTCTTAAACTGTTTAATAAATGCAAAGGAAGGTCGTGTCACCGCGAGCCGTGCCTCCTGGCCGTGCCTCTGCTCCCGGATAATTCTCTCACTTCTCAGTCTTGACGCAATCAAGAAAAATGCTCTGAGAGACAGAAGACAAATTCTGAGACCATTTCCAGGTTCAGTCGGATCTTGCCGGCTTTGATGAGACTCGGAGCTTCCGAGTCATTATCGCAGAACTACTTTGATGTCTCAATGGCACACTGCTGCTTGAATCGACATAAAGGCGTCTCGCTGAGTGAACGCGAGTCTGGCGTGACAATGCGAGGGGGTCGCAGGTGATTGTAGCTGACAGGAATTCATTTTTGGGGGGCATTTGACTGTTTTTTCTGTCTCCTGGGGCCTTGAATAACGCACTTTCCTTTGTCGTTTTGTCTTGTAATGCCTCTTTAGAAGTTGGTTCTGAGGTGGTGGGATTGAGTGGGTCATGGATCTGGAAGGTAGATTGTAAGGTCCGGTCGTTTCCGTTCGGACAGGGGTTCCTTCGTCCTCTTACCGCTCGGGCAGGGGGGTCCTCGTCCCCTCACCGCTCGGGCAGGGGTTCCTCGTCCCCCCTCACCGCTCGGGCAGGGGTTCCCTTGTCCCCTCACCGCTCGAGCAAGGGATTCCTCGTCCCCCTCACCGCTCGGGCAGGGGGTTCCTCGTCCCCCTCACCGCTCGGGCAGGGGGTTCCCTCGTCCCCTCACCGCTCGGGCAGGGGTTCCTCGTCCCCCTCACCGCTCGGGCAGGGGGGTCCTCGTCCCCCTCACCGCTCGGGCAGGGGGTTCCTCGTCCCCCTCACCGCTCGGGCAAGGGGTTCCCTCGTCCCCTCACCGCTCGGGCAAGGGGTTCCCTCGTCCCCTCACCGCTCGGGCAGGGGGTTCCTCGTCCCCCTCACCGCTCGGGCAGGGGTTCCTCGTCCCCCTCACCGCTCGGGCAGGGGTTCCTCGTCCCCCTCACCGCTCGGGCAGGGGTTCTTCGTCCCCCTCACCGCTCGGGCAGGGGGGGTCCTCGTCCCCCTCACCGCTCGGGCAGGGGGTTCCCTCGTCCCCTCACCGCTCGGGCAGGGGGTTCCCTCGTCCCCTCACCGCTCGGGCAGGGGTGAAAGGTCATCACCATGTACCATAGGTCGGTATCTCGCCCAGCCCCCGGCACGAAGGTCGACGACCTCACTAATGTAAACTACTATAGACTCTTCCTCCACAAACCTCTCACACACGGGCTCACCATAGCCCGTGCTACTTGGAACTTTTCGTTCCACGTAGCGAATCTTAACCAACCAACCAACCTCTCGCGAGTATCCAGGCTGGAGTTACACAACCACATAATACATTTGTCGGGAGAGTTTGCCAAAATGTTCCTTTTGTGTGGCTCTGTCCCACGTTGTATAGCAAACTACGGGCTCACCATAGCCCGTGCTACTTTGGACATTTTGTTCCAAGTAGCGAATCTTTAACAACAACATGTTGTATAGCTTACGACTTCGTAAAACACACTGCTTTATTTTCTCTAGTAATAACACACTGCTTTATTTTCTCTAGTAATAACACACTGCTTTATTTTCTCTAGTAATAACACCTTGCTTTATTTTCTCTAGTATAAACACACTGCTTTATTTTCTCTAGTAATAACACACTGCTTTATTTTCTCTAGTATAAACACACTGCTTTATTTTCTCTAGTATAAACACACTACTTTATTTTCTCTAGTATAAACACACTGCTTTATTTTCTCTAGTATAAACACACTGCTTTATTTTCTCTAGTATGACCTAAGGCTACGTTAACTGTCTTCACTCTCTCTAGTATAGTCTACGGTACCAGGGCGCTTCCTCAACAAGGCTCCCCATATTTTGGGGGGTTTGTTTTGTTGTTTGTCCTGGGGAAGGAAATTTTATGAGCGGGCAAAAGTCTACAGCCGTACTTTAAATGGCGTGGGAGTTGTTGGCCATAATTGGCGCTCGTAATTTTATGATAATCGCTCCATTGGTCATGTGATTTTTTCAAGGGGAGGCGGATGTTGAAGACGCCTGAGGTGGGGGGGGGGAGGGGGGGGGACGTGGGAGATGGATCGATGGTGTGTGGGAGATGGATAGAGGGTGAGGGGGGGGGAGGCGGGGAGTCTGGTGCATGCAGACAGTAGAGGATAATAAGGATTTGGATAAAAGGCTCATGAAACATGTATGTTAGGTTTGAACAGGCAAGGATTCATCAGTCACTTACGAAAGGTCACTTAGGATTCAGGCACTTAGCAAGGATTCATCACTTAGATGTACTTTACGAAACCTGTACATCTTTGCTCAACCATGGCAGCTTAGTTTGTATATTAAACAGTTTATGAGCTACGAAGTACTACGAGGTTGTCTTGAGGTTATATTGAGATGATTTCGGGGCTTTAGTGTCCCCGCGGCCCGGTCCTCGATCAGGCCTCCACCCCCAGGAAGTAGCCCGTGACAGCTGACTAACACCCAGGTACCTATTTAACTGCTAGGTAACAGGGGCATAGGGTGAAAGAAACTCTGCCCATTGTTTCTCGCCGGCGCCCGGGATCGAACCCGGGACCACAGGATCACAAGTCCAGCGTACTGTCCGCTCGGCCGACCGGCTCCCTGTAACGATAACAACCTTGTATTGTGAAATTACCAAACTCATATACCTGTTTAATAAATACGGACTAAGCCTCCACCATCGAGGAAAGATGTACAGGTTTCGTAACTTTACATGTAAAATGTTTGATAAAGCTTGGCCCTGCAGAAACACGGTGGAATCAAGTTGAAAAAATATATAATGATCGTTGTTTAAAACATTGTTTTTTAGGTTATTTAAGTTAGGCCTATTTACTGTTAAAAACATTTTCAGAATGTGTCATGTGTGTCACTATGTAGCATGTGTGTGTGTCATGTGTGTAGCATGTGTGTGTGTCAGTATGTAGCATGTGTGTGTGTCATGTGTGTAGCATGTGTGTGTGTCATGTGTGTAGCATGTGTGTGTGTCAGTATGTAGCATGTGTGTGTGTCATGTGTGTAGCATGTGTGTGTGTCAGTATGTAGCATGTGTGTGTGTCAGTATGTAGCATGTGTGTGTGTCATGTGTGTAGCATGTGTGTGTGTCAGTATGTAGCATGTGTGTGTGTCATGTGTGTAGCATGTGTGTGTGTCAGTATGTAGCATGTGTGTGTGTCATGTGTGTAGCATGTGTGTGTCAGTATGTAGCATGTGTGTGTGTGTCAGTATGTAGCATGTGTGTGTGTCAGTATGTAGCATGTGTGTGTGTGTCAGTATGTAGCATGTGTGTGTGTGGCAGTATGTAGCATGTGTGTGTGTGTCAGTATGTAGCATGTGTGTGTGTCAGTATGTAGCATGTGTGTGTGTCAGTATGTAGCATGTGTGTGTGTCAGTATGTAGCATGTGTGTGTCATGTGTGTAGCATGTGTGTGTGTCATGTGTGTAGCATGTGTGCGTGTCAGTATGTAGCATGTGTGTGTGTCAGTATGTAGCATGTGTGTGTGTCACTTTTCATAACTATAAATGTTATCGTGAAGGGCCCCGAATATCCTTATTTGAATCACCCTATCCTGCCCTGAATGTACATGTGTACATTCAGGGCAGGACTGGTGATTACTACTGCCTTGGGAGAGTGCATATTGAGGGTAGGTTATCTTGAGGTTATCATGAGATGATTTCGGGGCTTTAGTGTCCCCGCGGCCCGGTCCTCGACCAGGCCTCCACCCCCAGGAAGCAGCCCGTGACAGCTGACTAACACCCAGGTACCTATTTACTGCTAGGTAACAAGGGCATAGGGTGAAATAAACTGCCCGGTACGTTGGAGGTACATAGGAGAAACAGGGTACGTAGGAGATCCGGCAGCGTTCACGATGTTATGAGTGATCATGTATGCTTATTACAGTGTACGTATGATAGAATTTTTTTTCTATTTTGCAGACATCGTTGTGTAATATTTTACTCCAAGGTACCAAAAATACTTTTTTTTAGAACGTTTTGAAAGTGGAATGGATCCCATAGTTGCCAAGAGGGAGCACAGGGGTCCCTTAATTGCAACAGGCAACAGTGTATGTGTTGAATTGGTGCCGAATCTGTCTCGACCATGTTGAACACGTATTGAACTGCAATTATTGACAAAATTGGTTAGGCTAGCACTAGGCATCTGGCATCCAAACTCGTACAGGCAGACAGAAACATTATAATTTATACATATATATTTAATGGCAGAATAAGACTAGTGGTAATAATGTTCTTTGCTGAGGTGGTACTTGTCACATGATGCTGTCTAGTCACTTGTGATGGTTGGTATGGTGCACGGCAGAGTGTTAGAAGGGAGAGAGTGAAGCAGCGAGAGTGCGCGAGAGTCTTCTATCAGACACGTTATTTGATATCAAAACAATATGATAAAATCCTCAGCCATTGCCCGGCGGGTCCCTGATACGGGGGCCCCGCCGGTGAAATATTCCCACAGTCACACATGTTATATATTGGGCCATTCCTGCAGGGAATTATGCTCGGGGCTCTATATAGCTCACACAGTGTTATTACCGGGGCTCTATATAGCTCATACAGTGTTATTACCGGGGCTCTATATAGCTCACACAGTGTTATTACCGGGGCTCTATATAACTCACACAGTGTTATTACCGGGGCTCTATATAGCTCACACAGTGTTATTACCGGGGCTCTATATAGCTCACACAGTGTTATTACCGGGGCTCTATATAGCTCACACAGTGTTATTACCGGGGCTCTATATAACTCACACAGTGTTATTACCGGGGCTCTATATAACTCACACAGTGTTATTACCGGGGCTCTATATAGCTCACACAGTGTTATTACCGGGGCTCTATATAGCTCACACAGTGTTATTACCGGGGCTCTATATAGCTCACACAGTGTTATTACCGGGGCTCTATATAGCTCACACAGTGTTATTACCGGGGCTCTATATAGCTCACACAGTGTTATTACCGGGGCTCTATATAGCTCACACAGTGTTATTACCGGGGCTCTATATAGCTCATACAGTGTTATTACCGGGGCTCATTTTACAAACAGTGTAACGTTAGGGTAATTGTGGGTGTGGGCTGGAGTTTGTGGTGCGGTGGTTGAGTGATGGCCGGAGTGTGTTTACAGCCATGGGTGGGTTTGGATGTACTCGAGTGCAAGCAGTCGAGTGTATGATGATAATGGTGATATATAATGATGTATAATTGTGATGTGCGGTTACAGCAGTGACGCCAGCTGTCTTGGCAACAGCTTGTCATATGGCAGCTGTCATGTGGCATCGATGGCGGCAGGTTTTAACGAGATTTAAACACCTGTGGCAGTATGTGTAGCAGTGGTCGCATTCCGGGCGATGACGTCCAATAAACAGCTGTTCTGTGTAAACAAACTCTCGGGTGAGGGTCTACCAGCATTGAACGGAACGGAATTATCAGGGGGAAAGCGCCAAGCCATTACGACTATATAGCACTGGGAAGGGGTCAGGATAAGGATATGCAAAGGACAAAGGGGGTAAGGAATGATACTCAACCACCGTTATTGCAAGTCAAGGATTGAACGCCGACCTGCAGGAAGCGAGACCGTCGCTCTACCGTCCAACATCGATAGTTTCATTACCTGTGGCAGTACATTGTCATGTAAATAATTCTGGAACTCGTTTCATAATTCCAGTAACGGATTATTAATGTGACACTAGAATTACAACACAAGATTATTGGTCATTGTCGTAAGTTTAGTTCCAGAAAAGAGTATGTTGACCAGACCACACACTAGAAGTTGAAGGGACGACGACGTTTCGGTCCGTCCTGGACCATTCTCAAAATCGACTTGAGAATGGTCCAGGACGGACCGAAACGTCGTCGTCCCTTCAACTTCTAGTGTGTGGTCTGGTCAACATACTTCAGCCACGTTATTGTGACTCATCGCCTGCATCCAGAAAAGACCTTTGCTAAATACCGGTTTGGGACTCGGTTTGTACATTATGAAACGAATTACCGGGAAAAATTCTAGGCGTGGGACCACAAGATGATTTTTCAAGCGTAGGCAGGAAATATATGACTGAGTTTGGTCAGGTGTAAATAGCTGGCTTGCATGAGCTAATTAGCCTTCTGAAGGGATCTTTATTATCATATTCTTAAGGGACGATGGATGTTGATGGAATAATATTATTCACATAGCTAAAGTGTGCACATTCTTCCTGGAAACGTATGAATGTATTCATACACAATACAGTCATGCGTTTATTGCGTTAACTGAAGGAAATGAAGAGTTGGTGCTGATCCGGGACTGGTCTGAGGGTTACAGAAACATTCATAATTGTATATTACAAAATGTCACATTTAACCTGGTTTTTGGTATACGTTTATGTATTGTTAATAATGTTGTCAATTTAAGTATGAATCTGTATTTGTTTATAAATACGTACTGAATGTATTTTAAATTTTGATTGAGGAACTTGCTACAATAGCGTAGTGTTTGAGGGAAGGAGATGGACAGACCCAATATTGTGTAAATGTATTAAATACCAAATTTTTGCATGAAACTTGCATCTTTTATCAAGATGTTGAAACAGTTTTATTGATAAAATTCTGCTTAAATAGTCAATATTTACCAATAGTTAACGTGTAAATATCTCAAATGTGGCTTATTTTATACACTGACTTCATGCTTCTCTCTCTCTCTCTCTCTCTCTCTCTCTCTCTCTCTCTCTCTCTCTCTCTCTCTCTCTCTCTCTCTCTCTCTCTCTCTCTCTCTCTCTTCTCTCTCTCTCTCTCTCTCTCTCTCTCTCTCTCTCTCTCTCTCTCTCTCTCTCTCTCTCTCTCTCTCTCTCTCTCTCTCTCTCTCTCTCTCTCTCTCTCTCTCAGCTAGGTTAAAGCCGACTAATTAGAACGTGATGACAGTCAAGCGTATGGAGACCCGTTTTACCTTACATTCGGAACTTGAGCTTCAGAGTAAGTTGTAGCAAAGTTGCTAGCAAAGTTCCAGCACAGTTACCTCGGGATTGAGAGAGACAGAGAGAGAGACAGAGAGAGAGAGAGAGAGAGAGACAGAGAGAGAGACAGAGAGAGAGAGAGAGAGAGAGAGAGAGAGAGAGAGAGAGAGAGAGAGAGAGAGAGAGAGAGGAGGGGGGCGGGGGAGGTTTTCTCAAGCAATAAGCACTAACATGGAGAAGCTATTTTCCTGTCGGCTCGCAACATGACGGGAAAGATCACCTGATCGCCTTGCAACATGCAACAAGGAGGAGAAATAACCATTCTGAATGCAAGTCATGAATGGCTGACCGTTTTAGTGTGCATCGTGAACCATCATGGCCAATATTATGTGTATGTTGTCGAGAAAGACTTTTGGTAATTTAAACGTCTTAAATGGAGCATTTAAGACGTCTGTGTCCTGCAACATGGAGCATTTAAGACATCTGTGTCCTGCAACGTGGAGCATTTAAGACGTCTGTGTCCAGCAACATGGAGCATTTAAGACGTCTGTGTCCAGCAACGTGGAGCATTTAAGACGTCTGTGTCCAGCAACGTGGAGCATTTAAGACGTCTGTGTCCAGCAACGTGGAGCATTTAAGACGTCTGTGTCCAGCAACATGGAGCATTTAAGACGTCTGTGTCCAGCAACGTGGAGCATTTAAGACGTCTGTGTCCAGCAACATGGAGCATTTAAGACGTCTGTGTCCAGCAGCATGGAGCATTTAAGACGTCTGTGTCCAGCAACATGGAGCATTTAAGACGTCTGTGTCCAGCAACATGGAGCATTTAAGACGTCTGTGTCCTGCAACGTGGAGCATTTAAGACGTCTGTGTCCAGCAATGTGGAGCATTTAAGACGTCTGTGTCCAGCAACGTGGAGCATTTAAGACGTCTGTGTCCTGCAACGTGGAGCATTTAAGACGTCTGTGTCCAGCAACGTGGAGCATTTAAGACGTCTGTGTCCTGCAACGTGGAGCATTTAAGACGTCTGTGAGCTGCAACGTGGAGCATTTAAGACGTCTGTGAGCTGTAACGTGGAGCATTTAAGACGTCTGTGTCCTGCAGCATGGAGCATTTAAGACGTCTGTGTCCTGCAACGTAGAGCATTTAAGACGTCTGTGAGCTGCAACGTGGAGCATTTTAGACGTCTGTGTCCTGCAAGGTGGAGCATTTAAGACGTTTGTGTCCTGCAAGGTGGAGCATTTAAGACGTCTGTGTCCAACAACATGGAGCATTTAAGACGTCTGTGTCCTGCAACATGGAGCATTTAAGACAATCGTGACCCAAACGCTGCTAACAAAACACAAACAGGACTAAAATCCTTTAACAAACCACGAACGGTAATCAAACGCAGCCAACTAGTCACGAACGACATCTGCCAGTATGACACGAATGTAATAGTCAGTCCGTCCTCATAAACAATGACACAAAGTCCATTCCATCCACCCGCCAAACCCCCTGTTAATAAATGAAAAACGGTTTACACACGACTCTCAACTGGTGTTGTCTGAACACTTATCGAACAAGTGCTTCGCTGACGACTTTCGTTCGAACCATAACGCTGTAAATGCTTCACCCACGTACTACAAATAATCGCCAGCAGAGCCTAAATATTAACAATATTATGCAGGCGATGAGTCACAATAACGTGGCTAAAGTATGTTGACCAGACCACACACTAGAAGGTGAATAGACGACGACGTTTCGGTCCGTCCTGGACCATTCTCAAGTTGATTGTGACTTGAGAATCGACTTGCGAATGGTCCAGGACGGACCGATACGTCGTCGTCCCTTCACATTCTAGTGTGTGGTCTGGTCAAGAATTAACAATATTAATTTATATTTGAGAAGATTCCTTTTTTTGTGAATTATCATGTTAAAATTGATGAATATGTCTTTGGGGTCGACCGCTGGATGGAATGGAAAGCGAGAGAACAGTTTTTAATTTTCTCACCTCTCGTGTTTTCGTGGTATAGATTATTTTGTACAGAAATGCGATGATAATTAAAGTCGTAAAATTCCTAAGTTACCCCAACTTCCAATGTTTATTTCAGTCAGGTGAAGGGCAACGGGAATTAAGAGCAAAGAAAATGGAGATTGAAGAAACTTGGGTTAATAGCGATTAACTTGTATGACTGATGGGTGTAATTACCTAAGTGTAGTTAGAGGATCAGAGCTACGCTCGTGGTGTCCCGTCTTCCCAGTACTCTTTGTCGTATAACGCTTTGAAACTACTGTGTGTACTCACCTAGTTGTACTCATCTAGTTGTGCTTGCGGGGGTTGAGCTTTGGTTCTTTGGTCCCGCCTCTCAACCGTCAATCAACTGGCGTACAGATTCCTGAGCCTACTGGGCTCTATCATATCTACATTTAAAACTATGTATGGAGTCAGCCTCCACCACATCACTGCCAAATGCATTCCACCTGTTAACTACTCTGATACTGAAAAAGTTCTTTTTAACGTCCCTGTGGCTCATTTGGGTACTCAATTTCCACCTGTGTTCCTTGTTCGCGTACCACCAGTGTTGAATAGTTTATCTTTATCTACCCTGTCAATTCCT